>NC_135235.1:247288699-247453699 GCF_051348905.1 Ranitomeya variabilis
GCCTGTGTGGAGGAAGCTGATCTGCATTCTTCTTGTCACAGATGTCAGAGAACTCTTTATATGCTGGAGGTAAAGAAAATACCTGTACATGTGGTTCCGTAGCCGTGGACTCAGGGACAGCTTCTGTTAACGCTGAGTTGCTCCTTCTTGGTAAGATAATCTCCTTGGTCTCCCAGTTGATAATTGGGTTCTGAGAACGCAACCAAGGAATGCCTAAAATCACAGGAAAATGAGAAGAAATTAGCAAGAAAGAAAGTTGCTCCTGATGATTAGGCTCCAACAAAATTTCAAGGGGTACGGTCTCCTGATCCACAGGCCCAGACATTAAAGGTGACCCATCTACTGTTTCCATGGTAATTGGAGAGGCTCTTTGCTGAATTTCAATACCATGTTCCTTGGCAAATGCGATATCCATGAAATTGCCACCTGCACCAGAGTCAATCACAGCTGCAGAGGAAATCCACTGTCCTGAACACAGGATCTTAATAGGGAGAGAACAGTGAGAGTTCTTTGCCTTCAGCTCCTTGGGGGGTGAAGTCATAGAAAGTGAATGGAATACAGCGTTTAAAGGCAGGCTGCATTCAGAGATGTCAGATTCATCCTCACAGTTGTCATACTCCCCTACTGCTGCTAGCACCTTGTTAGGCCATCTAGGACACTTAGGACAATTGATCAAGAAGTGGTCAGACTGGCCGCAGTAGAAACATAGACTTTCATGAAGGTGATGCTCCCAGCGCTCATTGATCTCGCGCCTCTGAACGGAATCAATTTGCATGGGCACCTCCTCCACCTCCCGAGAGGTTTTACCTGCAGGCTCTTTGGAAGGAAGGGAAAAGTTAGAAATACAGTTATATGCAGCAAATTTCTCCTGCCTACGCTCAGTAAGGCGAATGTCAATGCGCACACAATGCTGTATAAACGTCTCTAGCTCTTGTGGTGACTTAGCGAGCTAGTTCATGTTTTATAATACTAGACAGACCCCTTTTAAAAATAGGCAATTGTGCATAACTGTCCCAATTGGTATCTACCGCTAATCTCCTGAATTCAGTGGCATACTCAATAACAGAACGTTTAGCCTGGCGTAAAGACAACAAAGCAGATTCAGCGGTTACACGGCAATTAGGGTCATCAAACATTAATGCCATAGCGGCCAAGAAATCATCCAAGTTATTTAACCGTGGGTCACGAGACTCAATCATCGGATTCGCCCAGGCGAGCGCTCGTGAGGTCAGTAGCATTATTATACACAATACTTTGGATCTATCAGGAAAACGGTCAGCATGCACATCAAAATATAGCATACATTGATTCACAAAGCCACGAAATTTGTCGCGATCACCATTAAATCTGAATGGGGGCAACTTAGGTGGGCTAGATGGTGGCGGTTGCCCAGAGGGTAAAGTCACTTGTGCAGCTATTTGCGTGCTTATGTCCTGAAAAGCCCGTCCACACTGGGACTCTATGCCAGCAAGTTTGTTTTCCTGGGCTGCCATGCGGTTGCTTAAGTCCTGCAAAGATTGTCCAAACACTTGTTGATTGTGTTCAAAGCTTCCAAACTTCTTTTGCAGACCTTCCACATCTTTCTGCAGTGATCTAATTATGGAAAACACCTGCTCTAATCTGCTTTCTGCAGTCATTGTTCCAGCAGTCTCCTTTTTTTATGACTAGAGTATCCTGTAATAATTATAGGGGATAACTCAGGAGACTCTTTGCGTGGAACAAGACAACTACAGGACACAGTTTTATAAGTGGTAAAGTCTATATTATCACACGGTGATTCAAACAGGTGCAGAGAGAGACTCAAGTCCACAACACTTGGTGTAAATATAAAACGCAGCTTTGCAGTCTATAGGAAACTTCAGAGGAAAATGCAATCAAGCAGAAAGTCTATGAAGCACAGTTATTCTTGAGGATACTTGACACGAATAAATCCTTGTCTTAGTCCAAACACAGATAGATAAGCTTATAAGGCAGTTCAAATCATATCTTAGGGAGGCCTGGTTAATAGTCTCAAGTTCTTGCAGAGCAGAAACAGCTTGCATGTCCAGCAAATGCAGATGGAAGTAAACACGAGCAGCAGATGAAGGAGGATTACTGGAAACTGGTGTATGCAGCAGGAACTCAGAGCAGAGTAGCAGGATCACCACACAGGTTCACAGGAGCAGGTATATAGCCAGGGAGTAATCAGAGGTCAGGAGCTGGATGCAAGGCAGAATACTCTAGCACAGACTGAAGGCTGGGGTGGAGTTTTATAGCAGGAAGACACAGTGCACATGAGACCAAAGACACCATCTTGGAAAAGGGCAGTAATGCACAAAAGGTAAAAAATGTTCAGAGTCCTGACACCACGGAGGTGATATGTACACCTGGGTTGCTAACCTCCCCACAACCTGGCTTCATGGCTGTGTGTATAGGGGGGCGGCGCCTGAACTCTCTGGTTCTTATAGGAATCAGGTGCATTTCTAATCTATTCCTGACCAATTACCAAGAGGCCTCCAGTATATAGTGCAGCTCCACCCAGTGTTCTGGGCCTGTGCAATGTGTTTGCTCAGTTAGTGTTTAGCTGCTGAGTTTGCCAGGCCTTGCTCTATGTTACTCCCTCGCTGGAGGCTCTACTCTGTATTCTTGCCTTGATCTTGTTGTCCGCCCTCCAGGAGGCAGAATATCCTGGTCCCTGTGTCTTTGTCCTTGTGTCTTGTTCCATTACCTTGTCTGTACTTAAGGTACCGTCACACTAAGCGACGCTGCAGCGATACAGACAACAATGCCGATCGCTGCAGCGTCGCTGTTTGGTCGCTGGAGAGCTGTCACACAGACCGCTCTCCAGCGACCAACGATGCCGAGGTCCCTGGGTAACCAGGGTAAACATCGGGTTGCTAAGCGCAGGGCCGCGCTTAGTAACCCAATGTTTACCCTGGTTACCAGTGTAAAATGTAAAATAACAAACACTACATACTCACCTTCGCGTCCCCCGGCGTCCGCTTCCTGCACTGACTGAGCGCCGGCCCTAACAGCAGGGCGGTGACGTCACCGCTGTGCTGTACTTTCACTTACGGCCGGTTCTCAGTCAGTGCAGGAAGCGGACGGCGAGGGGCGTGTGACAGATATCAGAAGGTGAGTATGTAGTGTTTGTTTTTTTTACATTTTACACTGGTAACCAGGGTAAACATCGGGTTACTAAGCGCGGCCCTGCACTTAGTAACTCGATATTTACCCTGGTTACCATTGTAAAACATCACTGGTATCGTTGCTTTTGCTGTCAAACACAACGATACACGGCAATCTGACGACCAAATAAAGTTCTGAACTTTAATCAACGACCAGCGATATCACAGCAGGATCCTGATCGCTGCTGCGTGTCAAACACAACGATATCGCTAGCCAGGACGCTGCAACGTCACGGATTGCTAGCGATATCGTTTAGTGTGACGGTACCTTTAGTCTTATCTCCGTCTCCTTGTCTGTGGCTTCCTTCCCTGCTGTGTCTTTCCTTGTGTTCTCAGTCTGCTTATGCTCTGCACTCTTGCAGCTCTGCCTGCTATGTACCTTTGTGGCTTTTACCTCTGATCCGCACTCCTGCGGTTCTGCTCTGTTCATCTCTGCTCCGCTCCCGTTGCTGTAAGAATCTCTTGCTGCAGCTCTTCTCCACATTCCTTGTGATTCTGCTCTGCTTTGCTTTTATTGCTGCGCTATCTCTTGCTGCTCTACCGCTCCTATCCGCAGCCTTGCGGTTCTCTTCCAGTGTGAACAAGTCCCAACCTGTTTCTTCTTTCTCCTTTCCTTCTGGCTTGTTTCCGTACCTACACCTCCTATGTGAACAGGTCCCAACCTGTTCCTTCATACCTCATTCCTTTCTGCTTGTTTCCTTTCCTGCACCTCCTGTGTGAACAGGTCCCTACCTGTTGTGAATTCCGTTCTTGGGCTCCATCCTGTGGTCATGAATGGTATTTTTGGGAGTTCTGCTCTTGGGCTCCCTCTGGTGGTTTCAAGTGGAACTTAGCAGCTGCTTTCACTAATCGGTGCCCTGGCCTTGTTATTTAACTGGGCTTTAGGCTGTAGTTGATGCCAGCTGTCAATGTTCCTTCCTGTGGATTCAGTCCTTTCCTGGAAGTTCTCTGTTGGCCAGTCCATTTCAGCTTAAGATAAGTTCTGCTAGTTTTTGGATATTTCCCTGCCTATGACCTTTTGCTCAGTTTAAGTTATGTCTCTTTTGTCCAGCTTGTCATCATGAAATATTCCGGCTAGTTGGAAGCTCTGGGGTTGCAGATTTGCCCCTCCACACCGTGAGTCGGTGTGGAGGTTATTTTTGTAAACTCTGCGTGGACATTTAGTTTTTATACTGACCGCACAGTAGCCTTTTCTTTCTCTGTCTATTTAGATAGTAGTGGCCTCCTTTGCTAAAATCTAGTTTCATTTCTGAGTTTGTCATTTCCCTCTTCACTCACCGTCAATATTTGTGGGGGGCTATCTTTCCTTTGGGGGTTTCTCTGAGGCGAGATAGTTTTCCGTTTTCATCTTCAGGGGTAGCTAGTTCTTAGGCTGTGAAGAGGCGTCTAGGCAGAGATAGGAACGCTCCATGGCTATTTCTAGTGTTGGTGTTAGGAGTAGGGATTGCGGTCAGTAAAGTTACCACCTCCTCAGAGCTAGTACATTATTTGTTTTACCCACTAGGTCATTTCAGTGCTGCTCCGTAATCACTAGGTCATATAGGTGATTACTGTCTGTAGAGCTGCCACCTCCTCTGAGCTTGTCCATGATTGGTTTTACCCACCAGGTCATCTCAGTACCACTCCGTAACCACCAGGTCATAACAGTACAGCTGGCCCACAAAGTGTTAAATGCATCTCAAAAGAGGGAAGAGAAAGTTCTGAGTCATAGTTTTTTTTTCCTTGTTGCTTGTTTCGTCTTTTTTTTTCCCCTTGATTTTTGGATGGTGCAGGAGCTTGGTACTGATATGGAGGTTCAGGGTCTGTCTGCGCGTGTTGATCATCTCGCTGCAAGGGTACAGAGTATCCAAGATTATGTTGTTCAAACTCCTGTTTCTGAGCCTAGAATTCCTATCTCTGATTTGTTTTCTGGGGATAGATCTAGGTTTTTGAATTTTAAAAATAATTGCAGATTGTTTTTTGCTCTGAGACCCCGTTCCTCTGGTGACCCCATTCAGCAGGTGAAGATTGTTATTTCTCTGCTGCGTGGTGACCCGCAGGATTGGGCATTCTCCCTTGAGCCAGGGAATCCTGCATTGCTCAATGTAGATTCATTTTTTCAAGCACTTGGATTGCTTTATGACGAACCCAATTCTGTGGATCAGGCAGAAAAATTTTTGCTGGCTCTGTGTCAGGGTCAGGAAGCGGCAGAGATATATTGTTAGAAATTTAGGAAGTGGTCTGTGCTTACGAAATGGAATGAGGATGCCCTGGCGGCTATTTTCAGAAAGGGTCTTTCTGAAGCTCTTAAAGATGTTATGGTGGGGTTTCCCACACCTGCTGGTTTGAACGAATCAATGTCTCTGGCCATTCAGATTGATCGGCGCCTACGTGAACGTAAGGTTGTGCACCATATGGTGGTGTCCTCTGGACAGAGTTCTGAGCATATGCAATGTGATAGAGTTTTGACAAGAGCAGAACAGCAGGAGTTCCGACGTCAGAATGGGCTGTGTTTTTACTGTGGTGACGCTACTCATGCTATCTCTGATTGCCCGAAGCGAACTATGAGGGTTGCTAGTTCGGTTACCATCAGTACTGTACAGCCTAAATTTCTCTTGTCTATTACCCTGATTTGCTCATTGTCATCCTTTTCTGTTGTAATGGCATTTGTGGATTCTGGGGCTGCATTGAACTTAATGGACCTAGAATTTGCCAAGCGCTGTGGTTTTTCCTTGGAGCCTTTGCAGAGTCCTATTCCCTTAAGGGGGATTGATGCTACGCCATTGGCCCAGAATAAACCTCAGTACTGGACACAGTTAGCCATGAACATGGCTCCAGCACATCAGGAAAATATTCGTTTTTTGGTGTTGCATAATTTGCATGATGTGGTTGTGCTGGGGTTTCCATGGTTACAGGTACATAATCCAGTACTGGATTGGAAATCTATGTCTGTGACTAGTTGGGGTTGTCAGGGGATACATAGTGACATTCCTCTGATGTCAATTTCCTCGTCCCCTTCTTCTGAAGTTCCTGAGTTTTTGTCGGATTTCCAGGATATATTTGAGGAGCCTAAATCCAGTCCTCTGCCTCCTCATAGGGACTGTGATTGCGCTATTAATTTGATTCCTGGCTGTAAGTTCCCTAAGGGTCAAACTTTTCAATCTGTCTGTGCCAGAGCATGCCGCTATGCGGACTTATGTAAAGGAGTCCTTGGAGAAGGGGCATATTCGCCCGTCTTCGTCACCGTTGGGAGCGGGATTCTTTATTGTTGCCAAGAAGGATGGCTCCTTGAGGCCCTGTATAGATTATCGCCTTCGCAATAAGATCACGGTCAAATTCCAGAGTACCCTTTGTTTGCTCGGATTAAAGGGGCTAGCTGGTTTACCAAGATTGACCTTCGAGGGGCGTATAATCTGGTCCGCATCAAACAGGGTGATGAATGGAAAACAGCATTTAATACGCCCAAAGGCCATTTTGAATATCTTGTGATGCCTTTCGGGCTCTCTAATGCTCCATCTGTGTTTCAGTCCTTTATGCATGATATTTTTCGGGAGTATCTGGATAAATTTATGATTGTATATTTGGATGATATTTTTTTTTTTTCCGATGATTGGGAGTCTCATGTGAAGCAGGTCAGGATGGTATTTCAGATTCTTCGTGCTAATACACTGTTTGTGAAGGGGTCTAAGTGCCTTTTGGAGTTCAGAAGGTTTCTTTTCTGGGGTTCATTTTTTCTCCCTCGGCAATTGAAATGGACCCTGTTAAGGTCCAGGCTATTTATGATTGGATGCAGCCCACATCTGTGAAGAGCCTTCAGAAGTTTTTGGGCTTTGCTAATTTTTATCGCCGCTTCATTGCTAATTTTTCTACTGTGGTTAAACCTCTGACCGATTTGACCAAGAAAGGTGCAGATGTGGTGAATTGGTCCTCTGCGGCTGTGGAGGCCTTTCAGGAGCTTAAGCGTTGTTTTACTTCTGCCCCTGTGTTGCGTCAGCCAGATGTCTCTCTCCCTTTTCAGGTTGAGGTTGACGCTTCTGAGATTGGGGCAGGAGCTGTTCTGTCTCAGAGAAGTTCTGATGGCTCTGTGTTGAAACCGTGTACTTTCTTCTCCTTAAAGTTTTCGCCTGCTGAGCGTAATTATGATGTCGGCAATCGGGAGTTGTTGGCTATGAAGTGGGCATTCGAGGAGTGGCGACATTGGCTTGAGGGAGCCAAGCATCGTGTTGTGGTCTTGACCGATCATAAGAATCTGATTTACCTTGAAACAGCCAAGCGGTTGAATCCTAGAAAGGCTCGGTGGTCTTTGTTTTTCTCCCGTTTTGATTTTGTGGTCTCGTATCTTCCGGGATCTAAGAATGTGAAGGCTGATGCCCTGTCTAGGAGTTTTTTGCCTGATTCTCCTGGAGTCCGTGAGCCGGCTGGTATTCTCAAGGAGGGGGTGATTCTTTCTGCTATCTCCCCTGATTTACGGCGGGTGCTTCGGGAGTTTCAGGCTGATAGATCCGACCGCTGTCCTGTGGGGAAATTGTTTGTTCCTGATAGATGGACTAGTAAGGTGATTTCTGAGATTCATTGTTCAGTGTTGGCTGGTCATCCTGGGATCTTTGGTACCAGAGATTTGGTTGCCAGGTCCTTTTGGTGGCCTTCTTTGTCACGGGATGTACGTTCCTTTGTGCAGTCCTGTGGCATCTGTGCCCGGGCTAAGCCCTGCTGTTCTCGTGCTAGTGGGTTGCTTTTGCCTTTGCCTATCCCTGAGAGGCCCTGGACGCATATTTCCATGGATTTTATTTCTGATCTTCCTGTTTCTCAGAAGATGTCTGTCATCTGGGTGGTTTGTGACCGTTTTTCTAAAATGGTCCATTTGGTACCTTTGCCTAAGTTGCCTTCCTCCTCTGATTTGGTTCCTTTGTTTTTCCAGCATGTGGTTCGTTTGCATGGTATTCCGGAGAATATTGTGTCTGACAGAGGTACCCAGTTTGTTTCTAGGTTTTGGCGGTCCTTTTGATGTAGAATGGGCATTAATTTGTCTTTTTCTTCGGCGTTTCACCCTCAGACAAATGGACAGACGGAGCGAACCAATCAGACCTTGGAAACCTATTTGAGATGCTTTGTGTCGGCTGATCAGGATGATTGGGTTACCTTCTTGCCGTTGGCCGAGTTTGCCCTTAATAATCGGGCTAGTTCTGCTACCTTGGTTTCGCCTTTTTTTGTGTAATTTTGGTTTTCATCCTCGCTTTTCTTCAGGGCAGGTTGAGCCTTCTGACTGTCCTGGGGTGGATTCTGTGGTGGACAGGTTGCAGCGGATTTGGACTCATGTGGTGGACAATTTGACATTGTCTCAGGAAAAGGCTCAACGTTTTGCTAACCGCCGTCGGTGCGTTGGTCCCCGGCTTCGGGTTGGGGATTTGGTCTGGTTGTCTTCTCGTGATGTTCCTATGAAAGTCTCTTCCCCTAACTTCAAACCTCGTTTTATTGGTCCTTATAGGATTTCGGAAATTATCAATCCGGTGTCTTTTCGTTTGGCCCTTCCAGCTTCGTTTTCCATTCATAATGTGTTCCATAGATCTTTGTTGCGGAGATATGTGGTGTTGGTTGGGGGGGAGCTGGAGTATGTGGTGGAGAAGATTTTGGATTCTCGTCTTTCAAGGCGGAAACTTCAGTATCTGGTCAAGTGGAAGGGTTATGGCCAGGAGGATAACTCTTGGGTTTTTGCCTCCGATGTCCATGCTGCCGATTTGGTGCGTGCTTTTCATTTGGCTCGTCCCGATCGGCCTGGGGGCTCTGGTGAGGGTTCGGTGACCCCTCCTCAAGGGGGGGGGTACAGTTGTGAATTCCGTTCTTGGGCTCCATCCTGTGGTCATGAATGGTATTTTTGGGAGTTCTGCTCTTGGGCTCCCTCTGGTGGTTTCAAGTGGAACTTAGCAGCTGCTTTCACTAATCGGTGCCCTGGCCTTGTTATTTAACTGGGCTTTAGGCTGTAGTTGATGCCAGCTGTCAATGTTCCTTCCTGTGGATTCAGTCCTTTCCTGGAAGTTCTCTGTTGGCCAGTCCATTTCAGCTTAAGATAAGTTCTGCTAGTTTTTGGGTATTTCCCTGCCTATGACCTTTTGTTCAGTTTAAGTTATGTCTCTTTTGTCCAGCTTGTCATCATGAAATATTCCGGCTAGTTGGAAGCTCTGGGGTTGCAGATTTGCCCCTCCACACCGTGAGTCGGTGTGGAGGTTATTTTTGTAAACTCTGCGTGGACATTTAGTTTTTATACTGACCGCACAGTAGCCTTTTCTTTCTCTGTCTATTTAGATAGTAGTGGCCTCCTTTGCTAAAATCTAGTTTCATTTCTGAGTTTGTCATTTCCCTCTTCACTCACCGTCAATATTTGTGGGGGGCAATCTTTCCTTTGGGGGTTTCTCTGAGGCGAGATAGTTTTCCGTTTCCATCTTCAGGGGTAGCTAGTTCTTAGGCTGTGAAGAGGCGTCTAGGCAGAGATAGGAACGCTCCACGGCTATTTCTAGTGTTGGTGTTAGGAGTAGGGATTGCGGTCAGTAAAGTTACCACCTCCTCAGAGCTAGTACATTATTTGTTTTACCCACTAGGTCATTTCAGTGCTGCTCCGTAATCACTAGGTCATATAGGTGATTACTGTCTGTAGAGCTGCCACCTCCTCTGAGCTTGTCCATGATTGGTTTTACCCAACAGGTCATCTCAGTACCACTCCGTAACCACCAGGTCATAACACCTACCTGTTCCTCCATACTACATATCCATACCTGCACCTCTAGTTTGAACAGGTCCCTACCTGTTCCTTCATAAACCACATCAACCAGTCCTGTGTTCTCTGCCGTGCCTTCCTATCCAGTGTTCCTGCCAGTCCAGCCGTTCCTGCCGTGCCTTCCAGTCCTGTGTTTCCTGCCGTCCTAGCCAGTTCTGTGTTTCCTGCCTGTTATGTTGAGGTGGTGGTTAGGAGCACTAGAAATGACCAGATGAGCAAACTAGCAATACAGGACGAGCTCTGGGAAGTGGGAGCTCTGCTGACCGCAAGCCCTAATCCTATCACAACAACTAGAAATAGCCGTGGAGCGTTCCTGACTCGGCCTAGACGCCTCTTCACAGCCTAAGAGCTAACTACCCCTAAAGATAGAAAATACAGCCTACCTTGCCTCAGAGAAATTCCCCAAAGAAATAGGCAGCCCCCACATATATTAACTGTGAGTTAAGATGGAAGTCACAAACACAGGAATGAAATAGGTTTCAGCATAGGAGGCCAGACTGAACTAAACAGACTGAGGATAGAAAAGGTATCTTTGCGGTCAGCATAAAAACTAACAAAAAACCACGCAGAGTGTGCAAAAGAAACCACCGCACCGACTCACAGCGCGGTGGTGCCACTCTGCATCCCAGAGCTTCCAGCTAACAAGATAAAATCATAATAGCAAGCTGGACAAAAACACAGTGATAACAAATGAGCTAGCAGGGACTTAGCTTTTGCTGAAGTAGACAGGTCATCTGAAAGATCCAAGAGAACTGAACCCGTACTAGAACATTGACAGCTGGCATCAAGTAACGATCTGAGTGGAGTTAAATAGAGCAGCCAGCCAAGACCTGAACGAGATCAGCTGGAGAAGGAATCTCAGAACCAGCATCTCCACTCACAGCCACCAGAGGGAGTCCATGAACAGAACTCGCCAAAGTACCACTCACAACCACAGGAGGGAGCCCGAGAACAGAATTCACAACAGTACCCCCCCCTTGAGGAGGGGTCACCGAACCCTCACCAGAGCCTCCAGGCCGCTCCGGACGAGCCAAATGAAAGACACGAACAAGATCGGCAGCATGAACATCAGAGGCAACCACCCAGGAATTATCATCCTGACCATAACCTTTCCACTTGACTAGGTACTGAAGTTTCCGTCTCGAAATACGAGAATCCAAAATCTTCTCCACCACATACTCCAACTCCCCCTCAACCAACACCGGGGCAGGAGGATCAACGGAGGGAACCATAGGAGCCACATATCTCCGCAACAACGACCTATGGAACACATTATGGATGGCGAAAGAAGCTGGAAGGTCCAAACGAAATGACACAGGATTAATAATTTCAGAAATCTTATAAGGACCAAGGAAACGAGGCTTAAACTTAGGAGACGAAACCTTCATAGGAACAAAACGAGACGACAACCAAACCAAATCCCCAACACGAAGTCGGGGACCAACACAGCGACGGCGGTTAGCGAAACGTTGAGCCTTCTCCTGGGACAATGTCAAATTGTCCACTACGTGAGTCCAAATTTGCTGCAACCTGTCCACCACAGAATCCACACCAGGACAGTCCGAAGGCTCAACCTGCCCTGAAGAAAAACGAGGGTGGAAACCAGAATTACAGAAAAACGGCGAAACCAAAGTGGCCGAGCTGGCCCGATTATTAAGGGCGAACTCAGCCAAAGGCAAGAAGGACACCCAATCATCCTGATCAGCAGAAACAAAGCATCTCAGATATGTTTCCAAAGTCTGATTGGTTCGTTCGGTTTGGCCATTTGTCTGAGGATGGAAAGCTGAAGAAAAAGACAAATCAATGCCCATCTTAGCACAAAAGGACCGCCAAAATCTTGAAACAAACTGGGAACCTCTGTCCGACACGATGTTCTCCGGAATGCCATGTAAACGAACCACATGCTGGAAAAACAATGGAACCAAATCAGAGGAGGAAGGCAATTTAGGCAAAGGTACCAAATGGACCATCTTAGAGAAGCGATCACAAACCACCCAGATAATTGACATCCTCTGAGAGACAGGGAGATCTGAAATAAAATCCATGGAAATATGTGTCCAGGGCCTTTTCGGGACTGGCAAGGGCAAAAGCAACCCACTGGCACAAGAACAGCAGGGCTTAGCCCGAGCACAAGTCCCACAGGACTGCACAAAAGAACGCACATCTCGTGACAAGGAAGGCCACCAAAAGGATCTAGCCACCAAATCTCTGGTACCAAAGATTCCAGGATGACCAGCCAACACCGAACAATGAACCTCAGAGATAACTCTACTAGTCCATCTATCAGGGACAAACAGCTTCTCCGCTGGGCAACGGTCAGGTCTATCAGCCTGAAACTCCTGCAGCACCCGCCGCAAATCAGGGGAGATGGCAGACAAAATTACCCCCTCTTTGAGAATACCAGCCGGCTCAGGAACTCCCGGAGAATCAGGCACAAAACTCCTTGAAAGGGCATCAGCCTTCACATTCTTAGAACCCGGAAGGTACGAAACCACAAAATTGAAGCGGGAGAAAAACAGCGACCATCGAGACTGTCTAGGATTCAACCGCTTGGCAGACTCGAGATAAGTCAGATTCTTGTGATCCGTCAAGACCACCACGCGATGTTTGGCTCCTTCAAGCCAATGTCGCCACTCCTCAAACGCCCACTTCATAGCCAACAACTCTCGATTACCCACATCATAATTGCGCACAGCAGGCAAAAACTTTCTAGAAAAGAAAGCACATGGTTTCATCACAGAGCCAGAACCTCTCTGAGACAAAACAGCCCCTGCTCCAATCTCAGAAGCATCCACCTCGACCTGAAACGGGAGCGAAACCTCTGGCTGATACAACACAGGGGCAGAAGAAAAACGACGCTTCAGCTCCTAAAAAGCCTCAACGGCCGCAGAGGACCAATTGACCACATCAGCACCTTTCTTGGTCAAATCAGTCAATGGTTTAACAACACTAGAAAAATTAGCGATGAAGCGACGGTAAAAATTAGCAAAGCCCAGAAATTTTTGAAGGCTCTTCACAGAAGTAGGCTGAGTCCAATCATAAATGGCCTGAACTTTAACAGGGTCCATCTCGATAGTAGAAGGGGAAAAAAATGAAGCCCAAAAATGAAACCTTCTGAACTCCAAAGAGACATTTAGACCCCTTCACAAACAAAGAATGAGCACGAAGGACCTGGAACACCATTCTGACCTGCTTCACATGAGACTCCCAATCGTCCGAAAAGACCAAAATATCATCCAAATATACAATCATGAATCTATCCAGGTACTTTCGGAAGATGTCATGCATAAAGGACTGAAACACAGATGGAGCATTAGAAAGCCCGAATGGCATCACCAAGTACTCAAAATGGCCCTTGGGCGTATTAAATGCTGTTTTCCATTCGTCGCCCCGTTTAATACGCACAAGATTATACGCCCCTCAAAGATCTATCTTGGTGAACCAGCTAGCTCCCTTAATCCGAGCAAACAAATCAGACAGTAGCGGCAAAGGGTACTGAAATTTGACGGTGATTTTATTAAGAAGGCGGTAATCTATACAAGGTCTCAGAGAACCATCCTTCTTGGCCACAAAAAAGAACCCTGCTCCCAACGGTGACGACGACGGGCGAATATGCCCTTTCTCCAAGGACTCCTTTATATAACTCCGCATTGCAGCGTGTTCTGGCACAGATAAATTGAACAGTCGGCCCTTCGGAAACTTACTACCAGGAATCAAATTAATAGCACAATCGCAATCCCTATGAGGAGGTAGGGCACTGGATTTGGGATCATCAAATACATCCCGGTAATCTGACAAGAACTCAGGGACTTCAGAAGGATGGGAAGACGAAATAGACAACAATGGGACATCCCCATGTACCCCTTGACAACCCCAACTGGATACAGACATTGATTTCCAATCCAATACAGGATTATGGACCTGTAGCCATGGCAAACCCAAAACGACCACATCATGCAGATTATGCAACACCAAAAAGCGAATATCCTCCTGATGTGCAGGAGCCATGCACATGGTCAATTGAGTCCAGTACTGAGGCTTATTCTTGGCCAAAGGTGTAGCATCAATTCCTCTCAATGGAATAGGATACTGCAAGGGCTCCAAGAAAAAACCACAGCGCCTGGCAAACTCCAAGTCCATCAAATTCAGGGCAGCGCCTGAATCCACAAATGCCATAACAGAATAGGATGACAACGAGCAAATCAGAGTAACGGACAAAAGAAATTTTGGCTGTACCGTACCAATGGTGGCAGACCTGGCGAACCGTTTAGTGCGCATAGGACAATCAGAGATAGCATGAGTGGAGTCACCACAGTAAAAACACAGCCCATTCTGACGTCTATATTCTTGCCGTTCAGCTCTGGTCAAGGTCCTATCACATTGCATAGGCTCAGGCTTCTGCTCAGAAAACACCGCCAAATGGTGCACATTTTTGCGCTCACGTAAGCGTCGATCGATCTGAGTGGCCAAGGACATAGACTCATTCAGACCAGCAGGCATGGGGAATCCCACCATAACATCCTTAAGGGCTTCAGAAAGACCCTTTCTGAAAATTGCCGCCAGGGCACACTCATTCCACTGAGTAAGCACAGACCACTTTCTGAACTTCTGACAATATACCTCCGCTTCATCTTGACCCTGACACAAAGCCAAAATTTTCTCTGCCTGATCCACTGAATCTGGTTCATCATAAAGCAATCCAAGCGCCAGAAAAAACGCATCTACATTACGCAATGCAGGATCTCCTGGCGCAAGGGAAAATGCCCAGTCTTGAGGGTCGCCACGCAGCAAAGAAATAATGATTTTTACTTGCTGAATGGGGTCACCAGAGGAGCGGGGTTTCAAAGCAAAAAACAGTCTACAATTATTTTTGAAATTCAGGAACTTAGACTATCCCCAGAAAACAAATCAGGAATTGGAATTCTGGGTTCTAACATCGGGTTCTGAGCTACATAATCTTGAATGCTTTGTACCCTTGCAGTGAGTTGATCCACACAAGAGGACAGACCTTGAATGTCCATATCTACACCTGTGTCCTGAACCACCCAGAGGTTAAGGGGAAAAGAAATACAAAACACACTGCAGAGAAAAAAAAATGGTCTCAGAACTTCTCTTATCCCTCTATTGAGATGCACTAACACTTTGTGGGCCAGCTGTACTGTTATGTTGAGCTGGTGGTTAGGAGCACTAGAAATGACCAGATGAGCAAACTAGCAATACAGGACGAGCTCTGGGAAGTGGGAGCTCTGCTGACCGCAAGCCCTAATCCTATCACAACAACTAGAAATAGCCGTGGAGCGTTCCTGACTCAGCCTAGACGCCTCTTCACAGACTAAGAGCTAACTACCCCTAAAGATAGAAAATACAGCCTACCTTGCCTCAGAGAAATTCCCCAAAGAAATAGGCAGCCCCCACATATATTAACTGTGAGTTAAGATGGAAGTCACAAACACAGGAATGAAATAGGTTTCAGCATAGGAGGCCAGACTGAACTAAACAGACTGAGGATAGAAAAGGTATCTTTGCGGTCAGCATAAAAACTAACAAAAAACCACGCAGAGTGTGCAAAAGAAACCACCGCACCGACTCACGGCGCGGTGGTGCCACTCTGCATCCCAGAGCTTCTAGCTAACAAGATAAAATCATAATAGCAAGCTGGACAAAAACACAGTGATAACAAATGAGCTAGCAGGGACTTAGCTTTTGCTGAAGTAGACAGGTCATCTGAAAGATCCAAGAGAACTGAACCAGTACTAGAACATTGACAGCTGGCATCAAGTAACGATCTGAGTGGAGTTAAATAGAGCAGCCAGCCAAGACCTGAACGAGATCAGCTGGAGAAGGAATCTCAGAACCAGCAGCTCCACTCACAGCCACCAGAGGGAGTCCATGAACAGAACTCGCCGAAGTACCACTCACAACCACAGGAGGGAGCCCGAGAACAGAATTCACAACACCTGCCGTCCTAGCCAGTCCTGTGTTTCCTGCCGTCCTAGCCAGTTCTGTGTTTCCTGCCGTCCTAGCCAGTCCTGTGTTTCCTGCCGTCCTAGCCAGTCCTGTTTCCTGCCGTCCTAGCCAGTCCTGTGTTTCCTGCCATCCTAGCCAGTCCTGTGTTTCACGCCGTCCTAGCCAGTCCTGTGTTTCCTGCCGTCCTAGCCAGTCCTGTGTTTCCTGCCGTCCTAGCCAGTCCTGTGTTTCCTGCCGTCCTAGCCAGTCCTGTGTTTCCTGCCGTCCTAGCCAGTCCTGTGTTTCCTGCCTCCTAGCCAGTCCTGTGTTTCCTGCCGTCCCTGCCAGTCCTGTGTTCCTGCCAGCCCTGTGTTCTCTGCCATGTCTCTGCTAGCCCTGTGTCCTCTGCCGTGTCTCTGCCAGCCCTGTGTCTCAGCCGTGCCAGCCTACTCGTCTGAGTTTCAGCCGTGCTCTTCTGCCAGTCCTGCCTGATGCCCGCACCAATCCTGGTATTCCTGTCTCCCAAGTGGGAGCAGCAGCCACAGCCAGACACTGCCCTGGAGTAGCACCTGGCAGCTGTCTGCTGCACAAGCCTGACCTCACCATCAGGGGCTCCAGTGAAAACCCAGGCAGCTGTCATAGTCACGCCCCTTCCAGGGTAGTCTGGTTTGTGGCACAGTGGGGCCACATACCCCCGCGAGCTCACACCCACCAGTCAGGGCGCGAGCGTGACAGTTTGCACAGGCCATGGCCTCCGCTGTATCCCATGTCTTACCGCTCACAAAGCATGATGAACTTTTTTGCTGCCCGTATGAGCAACCTGAAAAATTTGTTCCACCAAGGGTGGTTCAGATTGAAGAGACTTCTGACCCAATTATAGTCTCTAACGCTCTATTTAAGCAACTTCAGGCCTATGAGGAGGAGCATGACCCAGCAGACCCGAATATGTTCTATGGGAATCCTGAAGAATGCCAAGGGTTCCTGAAACAGTGCTTGCACTACATTCTGCAGAATGCAGCTTGTTTCCCCTCTGACTGGGTCAAGGTGGGTTACATCATGTCCTACCTGGCCAAAGATGCTTTAATATGGATCACTCCCCTCTGGGAAGCAGGGGATCCTATCGTCTTGAGTCTTGGGGCCTTCCTGGTGGCCTTCCGTAAAGTCTTTGACAAACCTCGTCCTGCTGCTCCTGTGAAGTCTTCCCCATCTAGATCTGAGAGGTGCTCCAGACGGGCGAAACCCGTGAAGAAACCCCCACGTCAAGCCATGACCGTCTGTGACCCTCCAGTTCCTGTACCCATTAAAGCAGCTACCCGTGTGAAGCCTAAGAAGGTTGATGAGAGTGGTCTGGCAAAGCAGCAGCCTGAAATCAGCCATAAGAAGGGCATACAATGTCGCTGCTGTTGTGAGGAACACCTGGATGGCCTCTGTCCAGGGGATCTAAAGCTCAAAAACCTCGGGCCAGTGGGAGAGACTGCCCTTGGTGAGAATAACTCCCTTCCGCTAAAGTCTGTGTCTGTTCCAGTTCCTTGTGGGAGCTTCGGTCCTGCAGATGTGTTCAAGCTGCAAACCAGACGGAGTCTAAAGGTACCTTCACACGAAATGACTTTACAACGAGAACGACAACGATCCGTGACGTTGCAGCGTCCTGGATAGCGATATCGTTGTGTTTGACACGCAGCAGCGATCTGGATCCTGCTGTGATATTGCTGGTCGTTGAATAAAGTTCAGAACTTTATTTGGTCGTCAGACCGGCGTGTATCGTCAGGTTTGACACCAAAAGCAACGATACCAGCGATGTTTTACGCTGGTAACCAGGGTAAATATCGGGTTACTAAGCGCAGGGCCGCGCTTAGTAACCCGATGTTTACCCTGGTTACCAGCGTAAAAGTAAAAAAAACAAACAGTACATGCTCACCTGCGCGTCCCCTGCCGTCCGCTTCCTGCTCTGACTGAGCGCCGGCCATAAAGTGAAAGTAAAAGCACAGCGGTGACGTCACCGCTCTGCTGTTAGGGCCGGTGCTCACACAGTACAGGAAGCGGACGCCGGGGGACGCGCAGGTGAGCATGTACTGTTTGTTATTTTTACTTTTACGCTGGTAACCAGGGTAAACATCGGGTTACTAAGCGCGGCCCTGCGCTTAGCAACCCGATGTTTACCCTGGTTACCCGGGGAGCTCGGCATCGTTGGTCGCTGGAGAGCGGTCTGTGTGACAGCTCTCCAGCGACCAAACAGCGACGCTGTAGCGATCGGCATCGTTGTCGCTATCGCTGCAGCGTCGCTTCGTGTGAAGGTACCTTAAGTGTGATTCCTGTTCCACTGCTCCTGAATCCTGTGAAGGTGTTTGGTGATTGCCGAGTCCTACTTATGAACAGTCCAGTGTCGAAGGGACAACTACAGCTCCAAATCGGAGCATTACATGGGAAGAAATTTGTTTTCCACTTGTTGACCAGTCTGCCCGTCGGTCGTTCTGAACTGGATACTCTGCTGCCTGTTCCGGTCCGAAGACCCAGGGTGGTTCTGCGTTTGGAACTATCAAGTCTCCAGAAGTTTCTTGTTCCTAAACTGCAAGGTCAATCTACTGTGTTGATATCTTCGCCACCTAATCAGCTGGCTATTGAATCATGGTGTGCTGACCTCACTGAAGTAAAGAAAGCAGTGGCGTCCTCTCCGCACACCTCCAGTGACAATACCAGTGACCAGTTCCCAGGAACTTCCCTGTCACTTAAAAATTTTTCTCTGAACTTTGGGAAGAAGATGCTTCCTGTAATGATGCCTTCGGATTCCATGTGGCAGGTGGATGAAGAAGTTGAAGCTGAAGCTCTTGCATCTCTGTTCTTCACCAATCCGGAGGAAGAAATGGCCCAGTTTTGTCAGAGTAACTGGCTGATGGGGCTTGCTAAATGTATGTCTTCTGCTTCCAAGTGGCTACGTGCTGATAATACTAAGACAGAGACTTACTGATCCTCTAATCTAGAAGAGGAGGTCCAGTTTTTTCAGGGTACCAGGCTGAAGATGTTTCCTATATGTATGCCTCCAGTTTCCATCTGGCTATCGGGTGAAGATCCCAAGACTGAAGTGTTCTCAACTCTGCTTTCCACCAGTCTAAAGGAGGAGGTTCAATTTTCTTGTGATGATGGGCTTAAGTTGGATCCAGTGAAGGTGTCTTCAGTGTGCAAAGAATCAGATTATGTTGTGCTCAAATCAGAAGCTTCCAAGTCCCTGCTTTCAGTTAACCAGGTGAAAGACGTCCTATCCCTTGCATCTTCTGTGTGGGAAGCTGATCTTACTGGACTCAAAGAGACTGGGCAACCTGAGATCTCTAATGTCTCATCTACCTCATTCCACCAGAAGAATGTTGTGATGGCTCTGACTATGTGTGCTCCTATCCTTCTTCTACAAGTTATTCTGGCAGGCTTGAAGAAGAGGGGCCGTAAAGGGGGGGGTACTGTAACAACTCTGCTGGCATCACGGCATGGCCTCCCATCTCTCACACTATCTTACCCACTGCTCCAGGTCATGATGTGGTTTCTGTTTCATGCCAGCTCCAAGTTCTGTGTCTCTGCTCTCTGCATGCTTCATGGCTGTGTGTATAGGGGGGCGGCGCCTGAACTCTCTGGTTCTTATAGGAATCAGGTGCATTTGTCTAATCTATTCCTGACCAATTACCAAGAGGCCTCCAGTATATAGTGCAGCTCCACCCAGTGTTCTGGGCCTGTGCAATGTGTTTGCTCAGTTAGTGTTTAGCTGCTGAGTTTGCCAGGCCTTGCTCTGTGTTACTCCCTCGCTGGAGGCTCTACTCTGTATTCTTGCCTTGATCTTGTTGTCCGCCCTCCAGGAGGCAGAATATCCTGGTCCCCGTGTCTTTGTCCTTGTGTCTTGTTCCATTACCTTGTCTGTACTTAGTCTTATCTCCGTCTCCTTGTCTGTGGCTTCCTTCCCTGCTGTGTCTTTCCTTGTGTTCTCAGTCTGCTTATGCTCTGCACTCTTGCAGCTCTGTCTGCTATGTACCTTTGTGGCTTTTACCTCTGATCCGCACTCCTGCGGTTCTGCTCCGTTCATCTCTGCTCCGCTCCCGTTGCTGTAAGAATCTCTTTCTGCAGCTCCTCTCCGCATTCCTTGCGGTTCTGCTCCGTTCATCTCTGCTCCGCTCCCGTTGCTGTAAGAATCTCTTGCTGCAGCTCTTCTCCACATTCCTTGTGGTTCTGCTCTGCTTTGCTTTTATTGCTGCGCTATCTCTTGCTGCTCTACCGCTCCTATCCGCAGCCTTGCGGTTCTCTTCCAGTGTGAACAAGTCCCAACCTGTTTCTTCTTTCTCCTTTCCTTCTGGCTTGTTTCCGTACCTACACCTCCTATGTGAACAGGTCCCAACCTGTTCCTTCATACCTCATTCCTTTCTGCTTGTTTCCTTTCCTGCACCTCCTGTGTGAACAGGTCCCTACCTGTTCCTTCATAAACCACATCAACCAGTCCTGTGTTCTCTGCCGTGCCTTCCTATCCAGTGTTCCTGCCAGTCCAGCCGTTCCTGCCGTGCCTTCCAGTCCTGTGTTTCCTGCTGTCCTAGCAAGTCCTGTGTTTCCTGCCGTCCTAGCCAGTTCTGTTTCCTGCCGTCCTGTGTTTCTTGCCGTCCTAGCCAGTCCTGTGTTTCCTGCCGTCCTAGCCAGTCCTGTGTTTCCTGCCGTCCTAGCCAGTCCTGTGTTTCCTGCCATCCTAGCCAGTCCTGTGATTCCTGCCGTCCTTGCCAGTCCTGTGTTTCCTGCCGTCCTAGCCAGTCCTGTGTTTCCTGCTGTCCTAGCCAGTCCTGTGTTTCCTGCCAGCCCTGTGTCCTCTGCTGTGTCTCTGCCAGCCCTGTGTCTCAGCTGTGCCAGCCTACTCGTCTGAGTTTCAGCCGTGCTCTTCTGCCAGTCCTGCCTGATGCCCGCACCAATCCTGGTATTCCTGTCTCCCAAGTGGGATCAGCAGCCACAGCCAGACACCGCTGTGGAGTAGCACCTGGCAGCTGCCTGCTGCACAAGCCTGGCTCCAGTGAAAACCCAGGCAGCTGTCATAGTCACGCCCCTTCCAGGGTAGTCTGGTTTGTGGCACAGTGGGGCCACATACCCCCGCGAGCTCACGCCCACCAGTCAGGGCACGAGCGTGACACTGTGTCATTAATCTCTCGAATAATAAAATAGAGACATCCCTGTATCAGAAGCCAATCGACCGTCCAACATACCTTAAATGGGACAGTTTCCATCCAAAACACATAAAAAACTCTATTGTCTACAGCCAAGCCATCAGATACAATCGTATATGTTCCAACCCAATGGGTAGGGATGAACACCTTGGTCGCCTCAGAAAGACCTTTTTGAATCAGGGTTACCATCCAAGAACAATTGAAAACCAGATTACAAGAGCCACCAGAATATCAAGGAATCACATGCTACATTACAAAGCTAAAGAAGAAAATAACCGGGTGTGAAGAAACCAGATTGTATCTTACCGTATTTTTCCGACTATAAGACGCACTTTTTTTCCTCCAAATTTGGGAGGAAAGTGTGGGTGCGTCTTATAGTACGGATATAGCATGTGGGGAGGGGGGCAGCAGCGAGTGGGATCGCAATGATATCCCACTTCAGGATGTCCCCGCTGCCGGAACCAGCTGCTGGGGAAACCACATGGCCCCGCTGATTAAGTGCAGTGAATATTCATTAGCGGCTCCCCGCCCACCGATCAGCTGAGTGGTGAGCGGGGAGCAGCAAATGAATACTGCACTTAAGCAGCGACACACAGTTTCCCCAGCACTAGTGTTGAGCGATACCTTCCGTTATCGGAAAGTATCGGTATCGGAAAGTATCGGCCGATACCGTCAAAGTATCGGATCTAATCCGATACCGATACCCGATCCCAATGCAAGTCAATGGGACGAAAATATCGGAATTAAAATAAACCCTTTCTTAACTTGTAGGTTCATTCTACATGAAGGAAATCAACTAAGAATAATGTAGGATGTATTGGGGGAGGTGGCGGAGACATTAAAGGCACAGAGGTTTAGCCCAATCTAATAGAATAGCAGGATTTTGTTTTGTTTTTTATGACGTTCGGCGTTAGAAAGATTTTGACTATGTTAATCTTTTTTTTTATTTTGTCAGATATTGATGTTTCACTACTTCCACGCCCTTCACCTTCTTTTTTACTTCTCCCACACTTTCTTCTTCATTATCCTCATCATCAGCTTCTTTGACATCAACTTCTTCACCTTATTCATCTTCTTCTTCATCTTCTACCTATTATTTTTTTTGTTACATTGTTCATATTCTTTTTATTTTACAATTATCTTCTTCATTTTCAACTTCTTCATCATATTCTTATTTGTGACAGGCATTCCCGTAGTTGTTATCTATAAAAGTTTGAAGATTACACCTTCCGTTCTGCCTGTCACAAAACAGTTACATTTGTCCGCGTTCAGTTTGGCCTGCAGCATCAGGCTTTATCCAGGGGCACCACGAGGAGGAACGGACTCACCCCCATACACTGCTTAGTCTTCTTCTGCTTATAATTTAGATAATATCTTTTGCTCTGATATTTAGTCTTATGCTTAATGTTCTTCTGCTCTTTGTTCTGCAGCCTCTTGTTCTTCTGCTTCTCGGTCTTCCAGGTCGTCGTCGTCTCCAGGGTCGTCGTCTCCGGGGTCGTCGTCATCGGGGTGGTCTTCAGGGTCATCGTCTCCAGGGTCGTCGTCATCTCAGTGGTTGTCGTCTCTGGTGTCGTCGTCATCTTAGGGGTGGTCTTCCGGGTCGTCGTCTTTAGGGTCTTGAACTTGGAAATGTAGCAGAAGGTACAAGAAGGCTGAGAAAATGCCGAGAAACAGCTGATGGAACTGGAACTCGGATGGCTACCCGAAGGTCCAAGAGCCAATGGAACTACCGAGGACCAGCTGATGTTACTGGAACCCGGTTACTAAGCAGGAGGTACCCGTGCCTGAAAGCACTACCAAGGACCACCTGACGTTGGTGGAACTCGGATACCCAGAGGGAGGCACCTAAGCCAAAGGCGCTGCCCGGAACCAGCTGACGGTACTGGAACCAGGATGGGGAGCAGAAGGTGCAAGAGCAAAAGACACTGCCGAGAACCAGCTGACGGTACTGGAACCCGGATGGGTAGCCGAAGGTCCAAGAGCCAATGGAACTACCGAGGACCAGCTGACGTTACTGGAACCCGGTTACTAAGCAGGAGGTACCCGTGCCTGAAAGCACTACCAAGGACCACCTGACGTTGGTGGAACTCGGATACCCAGAGGGAGGCACCTAAGCCAAAGGCTCTGCCCGGAACCAGCTAACGGTGCTGGAACCAGAATGGGGACCTATTCAAGCTTGTCTTCCTAGAGCACCAACTAGCGGTGTTGGAGCAAAGGGTCAGCAGGGGGAGCAGAGTGTAGGCCGAAGCCTGCACTGGAGGCATTTGTAGGTCTGTTGTGTCTGCGTGGCTGTTGCAGGACACGTTGCCGGCTACACAGCAGGGGAACAGCTGGCGGTGCTGAACCCCACTGACATATTGGCTGGTGTTTTTCTCTGTGCAGCTAGCAGTACCGGGCCCCAACTGGCGGTGTTAGAGCCCAGGGTCAGCAGGAGGAGAGGGAGCAGAGTGTAGGCCGAAGCCTGCACTGGCGGCAGCTTTGTGTCTGCGTGGCTGTTGCAGGACACGATGCCGGCTACACAGCAGGGGAACAGCTGGCGGTGCTGAACCCCACTGACACATTGGCTGGTGTTTTTCTCTGTGCAGCTAGCAGTACCGGGCCCCAATTGGCGGTGTTAGAGCCCAGGGTCAGCAGGAGGAGAGGGAGCAGAGTGTAGGCCGAAGCCTAATTGAACCAATTTTAAAGGTAACCTTTAACCCCCCCTCAGGTGTTACAAACTAGAAGAGCCACGCCTTATGCAGCAGTAGTGCCGCACAAGTCACAGGTTGCTCTTTTAATTTTGTTCCTTGCACAAGCTGAATGAAACACGTACAACATTTTGGCCCTTATACAGTCAATCTGTCTTGGAGGCGGGAGTTCCCTTTGTAATGAGATGCAGCACAGCTGGCAAAAATACCACCTTGGTGCTGGGCGCGGCCTCCTGAGCATCGCATTTTGCTGTACAGGAGTCTGCGTTGTTGCGTTATCCCTTGGCCATGCGCTGCCCGTCTTCTGACATCATTTCATGTCGGCTGGTGCGGTTCGCGATGCCCATGAATCCCAGCCCCGCAGTGTCTTTACAGTGTTTCACACTGCGGGGCTGGGATTCATGGCCTGGCGCAGTACATATGTTCGCCTCTCGCTCGTGTCCTTACACCTGCTACAGACTGTGCGGTGTCAGCTGATCCCTTATCGCATGCCACGGCCATGAAGCCGCACAGTCTGAAGAAGGCGGAAGGAGCTGAGTGACAGCCTGGCGAAGATATGCACTGCTCATGCCCGTCAATCACACCCTCGCAGTCAAAATAAATAAGACACCGAGGGGCGTTGTGTCGGGCAGGGCAGCCGCAGAGGCGCAGCCAGCCAAACAATGATGTCAGAAGAAGGGCTGTGCTACCAAGGGGGTTGTTGCGTGTCATTACAAAGGAAAGTCACACCTCAGGGACGTTTTAATGGTCTCAGGGGACACATTGTAGACGTGTTCTGTTCCACGTGTGCAAGGAGAATAAGTTTATGAGCCACCTTGCACACATGCAGCATTACTGCTGTACAAGGTGGCTGTAAAACATACAAACACCTGGGGGAGGGGGGACAGGTTCCCTTCAATTTCAGTTCTTGTGTCTGCGTGGCTGTTGCAGGACACGTTGCCGGCTACACAGCAGGGGAACAGCTGGCGGTGCTGAACCCCACTGACACATTGGCTGGTGTTTTTCTCTGTGCAGCTAGCAGTACCGGGCCCCAACTGGCGATGTTAGAGCCCAGGGTCAGCAGGAGGAGAGGGAGCAGAGTGTAGGCCGAAGCCTGCACTGGCGGCAGCTTTAGGTCTGTTGTGTCTGCGTGGCTGTTGCAGGACACGTTGCCGGCTACATAGCAGGGGTACAGCTGGCGGTGCTGAACCCCACTGACACATTGGCTGGTGTTTTTCTCTGTGCAGCGAGGCACATCTGGGCGCCAACTGGCGGTGTTAGAGCCCAGGGTCAGCAGGAGGAGCATAGTGTAGGTCAAAGCCTGCACTGGAGCAAGTTGAAAGGGGACCTTTAACCCCCCCCCCAGGGGTTTGTAGCTGAAAGAGCCATATTGTACAGCACTAATGCTGGAAAAGGTAAACTTAGCTCTTTTAATTATGGTCCTTGCAAACGCTGAACTTGACACTTATGAAATGTGTCCCCTCACACCGTTAAACCGTCCTGTCGGAGGGACTTTCGTTTGTCATGTGACGCAGCACAGCTGTCATTCTTACCCCCTTGGCGCCATGCGCCGCCTCCTCAGCGTTGTTTGAATCTGTCCCGGAGCCTGCGCTGTTATGTTAGCCCTTGTCCATGCACACATTTTGCGCTGCCCATCTTCTGACATCATTTGGTGTCAGGCTGGCTGCGCCTGTGCGGCTGCGCTGGCCAAGATCCCGCCTCGCTGTGTCATCTAATGTAATCACTCTGCGGACCTGTGATCCATGGGCATGCGCAGTGCATATCCTTGCCTCTCACTCCCCTCCTTCCAGCTTCTTCAGACTGTGCGGCGTCATGGCCGTGGCATGCTATTAGGGATCAGCTGACGGCGCACAGTCTGAAGAAGGCTGATGAGATGAGAGAGAGGCGGAGGTTAAGATATGCACTGCGCATGTCCATGGATCACAGGCCCGCAGTGGGATTAAATCAGAAGACACTACGAGGCGGGATCTCGTCCAGCGCGGCCGCACAGGCGCAGCCAGCCTGACACCAAATGATGTCAGAAGATGGGCAGCGCAAAATGTGTGCATGGACAAGGGCTAACATGACAGCGCAGACTCCGGGACAGATTCAAACAACGCTGAGGAGGCGGCGCACGGCGCCAAGGGTGTAAGAATGACAGCTGTGCTGCGTCACATGACAAAGGAAAGTCCCTCCGACTGGACGGTTTAACGGTGTGAGGGGACACATTTCATAAGTGTCAAGTTCAGCGTGTGCAAGGAGCACCACAAAAAAAGCCACTTTTTCCTTTTGCATCATTATTACTGCTGAACAAGGTGGCTCTTTCAGTAACAAACGCCTTGGGGGGGGGGGGACAGGTTCCCTTAAATTTAAGTTGCTGTGCCTGCGTGGCGGTCGCATGACACGTTGCCGTATACACAGCAGGGAAACAGCAGGCATTACTGAACCCCACTAACACATTGGCGAGGTGTTTGGCTCTGTGCGGACAGCACTTCTGGACAACAACTAGCGGTGTTGGAGCCCAGGGACAGAAGGAGGAGGAGGAGGTGGAGGAGAGAGGAGGGATTGCCACACACACAGCTGGGGAACAGCTGACGTTACTGAATCCCAATAACAGAGGAGCGACTGTTGACTGTGCGTACAGCACTTCTGGACAGCAAGTAGCGGTATTGGAGCCCAGGGACAGCAGGAGGAGGAGGTGGAGGAGAGAGGAGGGATTGCCACACACACAGCTGGGGAACAGCTGACGTTACTGAACCCCAATAACAGAGGAGCGACTGTTGACTGTGCGTACAGCACTTCTGGACAGCAAGTAGCGGTGTTGGAGCCCAGGGACAGCAGGAGGAGGAGGTGGAGGAGAGAGGAGGGATTGCCACACACACAGCTGGGGAACAGCTGACGTTACTGAACCCCAATAACAGAGGAGCGACTGTTGACTGTGCGTACAGCACTTCTGGACAGCAAGTAGCGGTGTTGGAGCCCAGGGACAGCAGGAGGAGGAGGTGGAGGAGAGAGGAGGGATTGCCACACACACAGCTGGGGAACAGCTGACGTTACTGAACCCCAATAACAGAGGAGCGACTGTTGACTGTGCGTACAGCACTACCAGGCAACAACTAGCGGTGTTGGAGCCCAGGGACAGCAGGAGGAGGAGGTGGAGGAGAGAGGAGGGATCAGCCGGCGGCGTCACGGCCGTGGCATGCTATTAGGGATCAGCTGACGGCGCACAGTCTAAAGAAGGCGTAGGGAGATGAGTGTGAGGCGGAGGTTCAGATATGCACTGCGCATGTCCATGGATCTCAGGCCCCCAGTGGGATTAAATCAGAAGACACTGCGAGGCGGGCTCTCGGCCAGCGCGGCCACACAGGCGCAGTCAGCCTGACACCAAATGATGTCAGAAGAGGGGCAGTGCTAAGTGTGCCTGGCCAAGGGATAACATAACAGCGCAGGCTCCGGGACGGAATCAAACAACGCTGAGGAGCCGGGGCACGGCGCCAAGGGGGTAGGAATGACAGCTGTGCTGCGTCATATTACGAAGGAAAGTCCCACCTCCGGGACGGTTTACGGTATCAGTGGACACATTTTATAAGTGTTAAGTTCTGCGTGTGCAAGGAGCTAAACAAAAATAGCTACCTTTTCCTTGTGCAGCATTACTGCTGCACAAGATGGCTCTTTCAGTAACAAACGCCTTGGGGGGGGGGACAGGTTCCCTTACATTTCAGTTGTTGTGTCAGCGTGGCGGTCGCAGGACACATTGCCGGCTACACAGCTGGGGATCAGCTGAGGTTACTGAAACCCAAGAACACTGGGTCGTATGTTTTGACTGTGCAGACGGCACTTCTGAGCCTCAACTGGCGGTGTTGGAGCCCAGGAATTAAAGTTCAGGTGGTAGAAAGATGAACACAACAGGAGACCTCGATACTGTAGACAGTCACCTAATTATTTAATCAGGAAGAGGAGTGGCAAATTCCTGCGAGATCCAGGCCTTGTTCATTTTCAGGAAAGTAAGCCGGTCAACGTTATCGGAGGATAGTCGCATGCGACGGTCAGTTAGTACACCACCTGCAGCACTAAAGACGCGTTCCAATAATACACTAGCCGCAGGGCAAGCCAGCACCTCCAATGCATACTGGCTTAGCTCTGGCCATGTATCCAGCTTTGAGACCCAAAACTTGAAAGGGGAAGAGCCGTCTGGGAGTACAGCAAGAGGGCAAGACATGTAGTCTGTCACCATCTGACGGAACCGTTGCCTCCTGCTGACTGGAGCCGTCTGTGATGGTGTAGACTTTTGTGGCGGGCACACAAAACTGTGCCACAGTTGGGCCATACTGGTCTTGCCTTGGGCAGAGGCACTGCTTCTGCTCCCTCTTTGTGCAGAGCCTCCTCCACTGCCTGGACACACTGAGCTGCTTTGTAATGCACTAGCAGCACTTCTCTCAGTTGGAATGGAGAAGATGATGGAATTCACCAGTGTGTCTTGGTACTCCCGCATTTTTCGCTCCCGGTTCAACGGTGTGATGAGGCTTTCTACGTTGTCCCGGTAGCGAGGATCGAGGAGGGTGAACACCCAATAATCAGACATGTTGAGAATGTGGGCGATGTGGCGGTCGTTTCTCAGGCACTGCAGCATGTAATCCACCATGTGCTGCAGACTGCCAACTGGCCAAGAAACGCTGTCCCCTGCTGGAGGCGTGATCTCTGCCCGCTCATCATCACCCCACCCTCGCTGTACACACTGAGTACTGGACAATTGTGTAACTCCCTCCTCTGGACGGATGTCTTCCTCCTCCATTGACTCCTCCTCATCCTCCTCACAAAGTGTCCCCTGCCTACGCGTTTGTGAGGAACCACGTGGCGCTGACTGTCCAGAAGATGATGGAAATGGTGAATCCTCATCCTCCACCTCTTCCACAACATCATCCCTTAGCGCTTGCAGTGATTTTTCAAGCAGGCAGATAAGGGGGACAGTCATGCTGACTAGTGCATCATCTGCACTCGCCATCCGCGTGGAATAATCGAAGGGACGCAAAACCTGGCAGACGTCCTTCATAGTGGCCCACTCTGTGGTTGTGAAGTCTGAACGGCGCGGAGTGCGACTTCTTTGCGCCTGATGCAGCTGGTACTCCATTACAGCTTGCTGCTGCTCACACAACCGCTCCAACATATGTAACGTGGAATTCCACCTGGTAGGTAGGTCACATATGATGCGATGTTCCGGCAGGCGGTGTCGGCGCTGCAGAGCCGCAATGCGCGATTTTGCCGTGCTGGAACGCCGCAAGTGAGCACACTCTAGGCGGACCTTGTGCAGCAGTGCATCAAGATCCGGATAGTCCCTCAAAAAACTCTGCACGACCAAATTGAGCACATGTGCCAGACATGGGATGTGAGTGAGGTTGCCGAGGCCCAGAGCTGCCACCAGATTTCGGCCATTATCACACACTACCATGCCTGGCTGGAGATTCGCTGCCACAAACCACACATCGCTCTCCTGCTTGATGGCATTCCAGAGCTCCTGCGCTGTGTGGCTTCGATTCCCCAAAGAAATTAATTTCAAGACGGCCTGTTGACGTTTGGCCACGGCTGTGCTCATGTCGGTCGTAACAGGTAAACGTTCATCACTGGTCCATGTGGAGGTGGACTGTGACGGCTCCTGCAGCGATGATTCTGAGGAACTGGTGTAAGAGGAGGAGTCAATGCGTACAGAATGGATTCCTGCAATCCTTGGAGTGGGCAGGACACGTCCTGCGCCACTCGCACGATCTGTACCCGGCTCAACGACATTAACCCAATGGGCAGTGAGGGAAAGGTATCGCCCCTGAAGGTATCGCCCCTGTCCATGTTGACTGGTCCACGCATCGGTGGTGAGGTGGACCTTGCTACTGACGGCGTTCAGTAGCGCGTTTTATGTGTCCCTCCACATGCTTGTGCAGGGCAGGGACAGCTTGCCTGCTGAAGTAAAAGCAGCTGGGCACATTGTACTGTGGGACTGCCAATGACATCAAGTCACGGAAGCTGTCAGTCTCCACCAGCCTGAATGACAGCATTTCCAGTGACAGAAGTTTGGCAATGCCTGCAGTCAGAGCCTGTGCTCGTGGGTGGTTTGACGAGAAAGGCCGCCTTTTCTCCCATGCCTGTACTACCGATGGCTGTAGACTGGGCTGGGAGTGTGTGGATGACTGGGAAAGTGGTGCTGCGGGTGGAATTACAGCGGGTCTCTGGACAACAGTGCCAGAGGTTCTTCCACGGCGATCCTGGGAGGAAGCCGAACCAGCTGCGTGTGAGCTGGAGGAAGAGGCAACACGAGATGAAGAGGTGGTAGCTGCCGCTGTTGGTTGGCCTAGCTCTTCAGTGTGTTTTTCTAACTCCGCCGCGTGTCTGTTGCGCACATGTTTCCACATGTTGGAGGTATTGAGGTTGCTGACATTTTTCCCTCTTTTGACTTTGTGATGACACACCTTGCATTTGACATAGCAAATGTCATCTGCAACTGTGTCAAAAAAGGTCCAGACACTGCAAGTCTTGGGAGCGCCCTTTTTGGCTTTTGGAACAGACATGCTCCTAACGGGTGCCAAAGTGGAGGCTACAGGCTGCGCAGTCTTCCCCCTCCCTCTACCTCTTTGGCCCGTTCTAGGAATCTCTTCCTCGGAGCTGCTCCCACCACCTTCCTGTCCCTCACGCCACGATGGGTCAAGGACCTCATCATCTACACTACCCTCTGCCACCAACTGCTCCTCCTGGGTAGTCTCAGCAGCAGAGCACGCACCAGAAAGTGGCACCTGAGTGTCATCATCAGCGGATGCGGCCTGCGATGTGGTGACCGGAGGCACTGGCCCACCCGCCTCTTCAGACTCAGAGAGAAAAAGCTGTTGGGCATCACTGCACCCTGCCTCTTCTTCCATTTCTCCAATGCTGCTTGGCTGGCCCCCTGTTTCCAAGCCAAGAGATTCAGAGAACAGAAGTAGAGACGGCTCCTGTCCTGGGCTCTCTGTCTGCCTGGCCAATTTGGCAGGTGGTGAAGAGACAGATGGCTGCTCTCCAGTGCTCTGTGTCTGAGAGGATGTGGCACTTAGTGAAGTCGATGCGTTAGCTGCCATCCATCCGACAACGGCTTCAATTTGGTCTTCACGCAGCAGCGGTGTACGGCGCTCTGCGACAAAGCTGCGCATGAAGGACTGTTCCCTGGTGAAACTGGGTGCTGAGGAGTCACCGGTGCCCGCAGCAGGCACAGAATCCCCACGTCCTCTCCCTGCTCCGCGCCCACGCCCACGTGCCTTACTCCCTGCCTTCTTCATCTTGGTTGACTGATAAAGATAAGCAGAAAAGTACTAACGGCTTTGTGTGCTTATTCCTGAACAGCTCCGAGTCCTAACAGGTATAGGAAACACTAATTTTCTAAAGTGTGGACTAGACTTTAATATGAGCTAATGTGGCCTACACAAATGTAAAGTGGTGTGTTTGGTGAACTTTATTATTTATTTATTTTTTGGGGGCTGAACTGACAACAGAGAGAGCTGCAGTCACACGGAGACCGTGCAGACAGCCGTAAACGGCGCTGCAAGGCCCAAAAAACCTCCTCTACTTTATCCTATGTAGTGTTTTTCCACAAGTTAGCTGGATACGGGTGGAAAGACACTAATAGGAATTTTTTGAAAAAATGTGCAGCAGCCTGCACTACTTAAAACAAAAGGAAAATTGATTTTACGGTATGACGCAGTGAAGAACCCTGAGCTGGATACAACCAGGCTATGGCTGCTCACAGACTACAGGGCGAGCTGCAGTCACACGGAGACCGTGCAGACAGCCGTAAACGGCGCTGCAAGGCCCAAAAAACCTCCTCTACTTTATCCTATGTAGTGTTTTTCCACAAGTTAGCTGGATACGGGTGGAAAGACACTAATAGGAATTTTTTGAAAAAATGTGCAGCAGCCTGCACTACTTAAAACAAAAGGAAAATTGATTTTACGGTATGACGCAGTGAACAACCCTGAGCTGGATACAACCAGGCTATGGCTGCTCACAGACTACAGGGTGAGCTGCAGTCACACGGAGACCGTGCAGACAGCCGTAAACGGCGCTGCAAGGCCCAAAAAACCTCCTCTACTTTATCCTATGTAGTGTTTTTCCACAAGTTAGCTGGATACGGGTGGAAAGACACTAATAGGAATTTTTTGAAAAAATGTGCAGCAGCCTGCACTACTTAAAACAAAAGGAAAATTGATTTTACGGTATGACGCAGTGAACAACCCTGAGCTTGATACAACCAGGCTATGGCTGCTCACAGACTACAGGGCGAGCTGCAGTCACACGGAGACCGTGCAGACAGCCGTAAACGGCGCTGCAAGGCCCAAAAAACCTCCTCTACTTTATCCTATGTAGTGTTTTTCCACAAGTTAGCAGGATACGGGTGGAAAGTCACTAATAGGAATTATTACAAAAAATGAGCAGCAGACTACATTACTTGAAAAAAAAAAAAAAAAAAAGAACAGTATGAGGCAATGAACCACCCTCCCTGAACTGAATACAACCAGCTATGGATGGCCTATGGCTGCACACAGACTAGAGAGTGGGCTGCACTCACACACACACACACACAGACCTTGCAGATCGCTGTGAAAACAGCGCTGCAAGGCAAAAGCAAGGTGATTAGTAGGTGAACACAGCGGTTGCTAAATTAGCCTTGGAAAAGCACAAAGAAGCAAATCGCTATCTCTAAACTGGCCCTCAGTCAGCAAACAGCGTCCTGTCACTAACTGAATTCACAGCAGAGTGAGCGAAAAATGGCGCCAGCGACTTTTAAACTGCATCATGACATCATTTCAGCAGCCAATCACAGCCTTGCCAGTAGTTTCATGCCCTCCATGCTGAACAGGATGTGCCCACACTTGGAATCATTCTCATTGGCTGATTTTGTGCAAATTTGTGCAGTTTGAATCCTGGGAACTTCCGATTCCGGTATCCGATACGCGGCAAGTATCGGATCTCGGTATCGGAATTCCGATACCGCTAAGTATCGGCCGATACCCGATACTTGCGGTATCGGAATGCCCAGCACTGATTCTGGGGAGAATCTGTGTGTCCAGGGGAGGAGGCAGCAGCAGCAGGGGCCAGGAGATCGCTGCATACCTGCCTGTGCTGGACGAGTGCTGTGCAGGAGGACCTGTGTGATGTCAGGAGTGGGCGGGCTGGAGCATCACATGGCAGCTCAGAGCCCTCCCTCTTCTGACATCATCATAGGTCCTTCAGACTCCCACCTAGAATCTGCAGCTTCCTCTTATGTCCTGCGCGTGCGCTGTGGAAAGGCAACAAGAGAGAGGGCTCTGTGTGTGCAGCCATGGGATGCTCCAGCTTTTACCTCACCACAGGCTGGCTCCCACAATTAAGAGGTTAGTCTTTACAAAACACAATAAAGCACTCTGCCACTCCTTTGGTGAACTATAACTCCCAGCATGTCATAGGATCTGCAGGACATGCTGGGAGTTATAGTTCTCCCATGGGATTTTAAAGCAGCACTCCAGTGTTATTTTGCAGTGCTGGAGTGGTGCTTTCAATATAAGCCCTGTGCCCCCATTCTTATACTCACCCTCCAGTGTCTTCATATAGTACTGTACAGACACCACACTGGTCCCGCAGCTTCCAACATAATAACGTACTATTATATATAATAACACCACATATAATAGTATGTTATTTATGTTATTAAATATTTTACCACTTTTTTTTGCTTCAAATATTTTTTTCCCTATTTTCCACCTCTAAAACCTGGGTGCGCCTTATAGTCCGGTGCGTCCTATAGTCCGAAAAATACGGTAATTACCCAGACAGCTACGTTTTTGCAAACCAATAAGAACTGACTTTTCATCTGTATATTGGCTTGTGCATTTAAGTGTTTATGTCTGGTGGTTCAAGAAGACAGACTTGCAAACTGTTACCATTTAACATACAATGTAAGTCTGTAATAGTGACTTGTACATAGTGTGTGTTTATCTTTGTTTATTGATGTGTGCTGATATGCTAATTGTGTATTGAATTCCAGAACTAGCTTGGTGACCTCTAAAGCAGAGAAGGAAAGACTGTGCAAATAGATTGAATGGTCAAGTAGTACTATGTAATCTCATCACCATTGTTTGCCATATCTTGATGTTGAACTAAAGGACACTGGGTAATTCTAAAAATAGCTTACATGCCTTGGGTATAAAATGACTCAGAGTTCACATCTTGAGAGTCTGAAGTAACAGAGAGTGTCATGAATCCCAATGGCTAGGGATAGCAAGGGACAAGCAAAGTAATACAAAATATCGGACGAGCTCTAGGGTGATGGAACCTGGGCTGACCGCTGCCCTACGCCTGACAAACGCAACTAGAGATAGCCAGGGAGCGTGCCTACGTTGGTTCTAGACGCCACGCACCAGCCTAAGAGCTAACTAGTACTGCAGAGAAAATAAGACCTCACTTGCCTCCAGAGGAATGAACCCCAAAAGGTATAGTTGCCCCCCACATGTATTGACGGTGAAATGAGAGGAAGGCACACACATAGAGATGATATATATAGGTTCAGCAAATTGAGGCCCGCTGTAAACTAGAAAGCAGAACGATACAAAAGGGGTCTGAGCGGTCAGCAAAAAACCCTAATCAAAAAACCATCCTGAGATTACAAGAACCCATGTGCCAACTCATGGCACATGGGGAGAACCTCAGTCCACTAGAGCTACCAGCTAGCATAAAGACATAATAAGCAAGCTGGACAAAAAACCAAACAACTGAAAATCAGCACTTAGCTTATCCTGAAAGATCTGGGAGCAGGTAGGCAGGAACCAAACAGAGCACATCTGAATACATTGATAGCCGGCAAGGGAATGACAGAAAGGCCAGGTAAAATAGGAAACACCCAGCCTCTGATGGACAGGTGGAAACCAAAGGCCGCAACCCACCAAAGTCACCCAGTACCAGCAGTAACCACCAGAGGGAGCCCACAAACAGAATCCACAACAGTACCCCCCCCCTTGAGGAGGGGTCACCGAACCCTCACGAGAACCCCCAGGGCGATCAGGGTGAGCTCTATGGAAGGCGCGGACCAAATCGGAACATCGGAGGCGACCACCCAGGAATTATCCTCCTGACCATAACCCTTCCACTTAACCAAATACTGGAGTTTGCGTCTGGAAACACGAGAATCCAAGATCTTCTCAACAACATACTCCAATTTTCCCTCCACCAGCACCGGAGCAGGAGGCTCAACCGAAGGAACAACGGGCACCTCATACCTCCGCAACAACGACCGATGGAACACATTATGAATAGCAAACGATGCTGGGAGATCCAAACGAAAAGATACAGGGTTAAGAATCTCTGAGATCCTATAAGGACCGATGAACCGAGGCTTGAACTTAGGAGAAGAGACCTTCATAGGGACAAAACGAGAAGACAACCACACCAAATCCCCAACAAGAAGTCGGGGACCCACGCGGCGACGGCGATTAGCAAACTGCTGAGTCTTCTCCTGAGATAACTTCAAATTGTCCACCACCTGATTCCAAATCTGATGTAGCCTGTCCACCACCACGTCCACTCCAGGACAATCCGAAGACTCCACCTGACCAGAGGAAAAACGAGGATGAAACCCCGAATTACAAAAAAAGGAGAGACCAACGTGGCAGAACTAGCCCGATTATTAAGAGCAAATTCGGCCAGCGGCAAAAAAGCAACCCAGTCATCTTGATCAGCAGAAACAAAACACCTCAAATAAGTTTCCAAGGTCTGATTAGTTCGCTCCGTCTGGCCATTCGTCTGAGGATGGAATGCAGACGAGAAAGACAAATCAATGCCCATCTTGGCACAAAACGTCTGCCAAAATCTAGACACAAACTGGGATCCCCTATCAGAAATGATATTCTCCGGAATCCCATGCAAACGAACCACGTTCTGAAAAAATAAAGGGACCAACTCAGAGGAGGAAGGCAACTTAGGCAAGGGCACCAAATGAACCATCTTAGAAAAGCGGTCACACACCACCCAGATAACGGACATTTTCTGTGAAACCGGGAGATCAGAAATAAAATCCATGGAAATGTGCGTCCAAGGCCTCTTCGGGATGGGCAAGGATAACAACAACCCACTGGCCCGAGAACAGCAAGGCTTAGCTCGAGCACACACTTCACAAGACTGCACAAAGGTACGCACATCCCTAGACAAGGAAGGCCACCAAAAAGACCTGGCCACCAAGTCTCTAGTACCAAATATTCCAGGATGACCAGCCAACACAGAAGAATGGACCTCGGAGATGACTCTACTGGTCCAATCATCCGGAACAAACAGTCTTTCTGGTGGACAACGATCCGGTTTATCCACCTGAAACTCCTGCAATGCACGTCGCAAGTCTGGGGATACGGCGGACAATATTACCCCATCCCTAAGGATACCAGTAGGCTCAGAGTCTCCAGGAGAGTCAGGCACAAAACTCCTGGAAAGAGCATCTGCCTTCACATTCTTTGAACCTGGCAGGTATGAAACCACGAAATTGAAACGAGAAAAAAACAACGACCAACGAGCCTGTCTAGGATTCAAACGCCTGGCAGACTCAAGGTAAATGAGATTCTTGTGATCAGTCAAGACCACCACACGATGTTTAGCACCCTCAAGCCAATGACGCCACTCCTCAAATGCCCACTTCATGGCCAAAAGCTCCCGATTACCCACATCATAATTGCGCTCGGCTGGCGAGAATGTTCTAGAGAAGAATGCACATGGCTTCATCACCGAGCCATTAGAACTTCTCTGTGACAAAACCGCCCCCGCTCCAATCTCGGAAGCATCAACCTCAACCTGAAAAGGAAGTGAAACATCTGGTTGACACAACACAGGAGCAGAAGAAAACCGGCGCTTAAGTTCCTGAAAGGCCTCCACGGCCGCAGGAGACCAATCAGCAACATCAGCACCCTTTTTAGTCAAATCAGTCAAAGGTTTAACAATACTGGAAAAATTAGCAATGAACCGACGATAAAAATTAGCAAACCCCAAGAACTTCTGAAGGCTCTTAACAGATGTAGGTTGTGTCCAGTCACAAATCGCCTGAACCTTGACGGGATCCATCTCAATAGTAGAAGGAGAAAAAATGTACCCCAAAAAAGAAATCTTCTGGACTCCGAAGAGACACTTTGAGCCCTTCACAAACAGAGAATTGGCCCGCAGAACCTGAAACACCTTCCTGACCTGTAAAACATGAGACTCCCAGTCATCAGAAAACACCAAAATATCATCCAAATACACAATCATAAACTTATCCAGATATTCACGGAAAATATTGTGCATAAAGGACTGAAAGACTGACGGAGCATTGGAGAGTCCAAAAGGCATTACCAAATACTCAAAATGGCCCTCAGGCGTATTAAATGCGGTTTTCCACTCGTTTTTCCTGTTTTATCCGCACCAGATTATACGCACCGCGAAGATCTATCTTAGTGAACCACCTAGCCCCCTTAATGCGAGCAAACAAATCAGTCAATAATGGCAGTGGATACTGATATTTGACTGTAATCTTATTCAGAAGGCGATAATCTATACAAGGCCTCAGGGAACCATCTTTTTTTTGCCACGAAAAAAAAACCTGCTCCCAGAGGGGACGAAGATGGACGAATATGTCCCTTTTCCAAGGACTCCTTAATATAATTCCGCATAGCAGTATGCTCTGGCAGTGACAGATTAAATAAACGACCCTTAGGGAACTTACTGCCAGGAATCAATTCTATAGCACAGTCACAATCTCTATGAGGAGGGAGCGAATTGAGCTTAGGCTCCTCAAAAACATCCCTATAGTCAGACAAAAACGCAGGGATCTCAGAAGGAGTAGATGAAGCGATTGAAATCGGAGGTGCATAATCATGAACCCCCTGACATCTCCAGCTTAACACAGACATTGTTTTCCAGTCCAGGACAGGATTATGAGTTTGTAACCATGGCAGACCAAGCACTAGTACATCATGTAAATTATACAGTACAAGGAAGCGAATAACCTCCTGATGAACGGGAGTCATGCGCATGGTCACTTGTGTCCAATACTGCGGCTTATTCATAGCCAATGGTGTAGTCAATTCCCTTCAGAGGGATAGGAACTTCCAGAGGCTCCAGACTAAAACCGCAGCAAATGACCAATCCATAAGACTCAGGGCAGCGCCTGAATCCACATAGGCATCGACGGAAATGGAAGACAGTGAAAAAATCAGAGTCACAGACAAAATGAACTTAGGCTGCAGAGTACCAATGGCAAAAGATTTATCAACCCTTTTTGTGCGTTTAGAGCATGCTGATATAACATGAGCTGAATCACCACAATAAAAACACAATCCATTTTTCCGCCTATAATTTTGCCGTTCACTTCTGGACTGAATTCTATCACATTGCATAGTCTCAGGTGCCTGTTCAGAAGACACCGCCAACTGGTGCACGGGTTTGCGCTCCCGTAAACGCCGATCAATCTGAATGGCCATAGCCATCGACTCATTCAGACCTGTAGGCGTAGGGAACCCCACCATAATATCCTTAATGGCCTCGGAAAGACCATTTCTGAAGTTAGCAGCCAGGGCGCACTCATTCCACTGAGTAAGCACCGACCATTTCCGAAATTTTTGACAATATATTTCCGCTTCATCATGCCCCTGAGAGAGGGCTAATAAAGCCTTTTCAGCCTGAATCTCCAGGTTGGGTTCCTCATAGAGCAATCCCAATGCCAGAAAAAACGCATCCACACTGAGCAATGCAGGATCCCCTGGTGCCAATGCAAATGCCCAATTCTGAGGGTCGCCCCGCAGGAAAGATATTACAATCTTGACCTGTTGAGCAGGGTCTCCAGAGGAGCGAGATTTTAAAGAAAGAAACAATTTACAATTGTTCCTGAAATTCAGGAAGGTAGATCTATCTCCAGAAAAGAACTCTGGAATAGGAATTCTAGGTTCAGACATGGGAGTGTGAACAACAAAATCCTGTATGTTTTGAACTTTTGCCGCGAGATTACTCAGGCTGGAAGCCAAACTCTGGACATCCATGTTAAACAGCTAATATCAGAGCCATTCAAGGGTTAAGAGGAGGTAAGAAGCAGCTAGACAGCAATTAAGGGCTAGGCAGCAAAACTCTGAAGGAAAAAAAAAAAAAAAAATTCCCTTAAACACTTCTTTTTCTCCTGCTTCAGCCCAAACAATTAACACTTTGTGGGCCGGCTATACTGTCATGAATCCCAATGGCTAGGGATAGCAAGGGACAAGCAAAGTAATACAAAATATCGGACGAGCTCTAGGGTGATGGAACCTGGGCTGACCGCTGCCCTACGCCTGACAAACGCAACTAGAGATAGCCAGGGAGCGTGCCTACGTTGGTTCTAGACGCCACGCACCAGCCTAAGAGCTAACTAGTACTGCAGAGAAAATAAGACCTCACTTGCCTCCAGAGGAATGAACCCCAAAAGGTATAGTTGCCCCCCACATATATTGACGGTGAAATGAGAGGAAGGCACACACATAGAGATGATATATATAGGTTCAGCAAATTGAGGCCCGCTGTAAACTAGAAAGCAGAACGATACAAAAGGGGTCTGAGCGGTCAGCAAAAAACCCTAATCAAAAAACCATCCTGAGATTACAAGAACCCATGTGCCAACTCATGGCACATGGGGAGAACCTCAGTCCACTAGAGCTACCAGCTAGCATAAAGACATAATAAGCAAGCTGGACAAAAAACCAAACAACTGAAAATCAGCACTTAGCTTATCCTGAAAGATCTGGGAGCAGGTAGGCAGGAACCAAACAGAGCACATCTGAATACATTGATAGCCGGCAAGGGAATGACAGAAAGGCCAGGTAAAATAGGAAACACCCAGCCTCTGATGGACAGGTGGAAAGCAAAGGCCGCAACCCACCAAAGTCACCCAGTACCAGCAGTAACCACCAGAGGGAGCCCACAAACAGAATCCACAACAAGAGAGCTTCCAGCCAGACATTCTGCAAACCACCCAACAGACAAGAGAAAGGACTGCATCCAATTCATCATGGCACCATCATGAGGGACACTGATCTAGGATTCTATAGGATACAACCTAGGGGTTTTCGGCTCCGGTTGGAAGGACACAGATCTGATCCGGATATGTTTGGAGAAAGCCAGGGTTGGGAACCCGCTGGTCGCCTGGTTCCATGGAGATGGTCAGATAAGCCAGGTGGTGACTCTCATGTCAACTGGCTTTGGACCTTGTATGGACTCTATGGACAGTTCTTGGTCATCTCCCTATGCTTGTTGTTACCCCTTCTCTGTGCGTTCATCCACAGATGGAGTAGCGACCCTGGGAGCTCTGACATCATGTCATACTGGAAATACATGGAGACGCAGTGATCTTTTATATGCGCCCATGTAACCAAATAATTCCAGCCATGGGGGGATTGTTCTGTTTGCTATTGTGTGTTGTGGTTCAATAAAGTATTGCCACACTGTTTTACCTTAACCCTGTGTTGTCTGTGTAGTGTATTGCCCACGGGGAGATAGAGCGGGCGTTCAGTGGTATGAGCCGTGGTCCATGCAGTCTTGCTAAAGACAGCCGGGCCAGCGGACGAGAGCACCCACTGACCCCGTTTCTCCGTTACACCGGGTACCTCTAGTAGTTACCTACAATCCAAATCTGGAGGTGCTAAGGGGAGCTGCACGGAAATTACAACCTTTACTACAAAAAAATGCCCGATTACAATCCATTTTTCCAGACCCCCCACTACTGTGTTTTAGACAGCCCCCAAATCTAAGAAGCATCATTGTCAAGAGCTCCCTGTCCTCTCCAACAGCTGCAGGTACCTTTCCTTGCAATCAGAAAAAATGTAAAACCTGTCCATTTATAATGACCACGGACAAGATAAAGATCCCCAATTCACATCAGGACTACAAGATACCAGGTACATTCAGCTGCATCACTTCTAATGTGGTGTACTTAATTATTTGTACTAAATGTCCAACTGGGGGTCTGTATGTGGGGGAGACAGGGCAGAAACTGAGAACAAGAATGAATTCTCACCGCCACACAATAAGAGAAAAAAGAATGGATCTATCTGTGGCAATACATTTTTGTCTCCCAAATCATAACATTATGGACATGAAATTACTTGTGTTAAAAAGTAACTTCAAAACTCAGAGAGACAGAAGAGTCTGGGAATATAAACTGATGACGACCTTTGACTGTCTTAGTGGTGGAATGAATGTGTCGCATGGATTTATTTCTTTTTACATCAACTAAGGAACTTGCCCCTCAGACTATGAAGGGGTCATCACAACAGACCCAGACCCCAATCTGAGGACAATAAAACATTCCTTATCTAAGAAGTGGTCCAATATTTATGGACATAACTGTTTATCACTCATGGTAATTCCGCTTCATGTCACCTATCTTATCCATGTTTTTTTTTTTTCTGTGCTATGTTGTGCATAAACATGTGATTCTTCAGAATTTGTATTAGTCTATGCCTGATGAAGAGACCTGTGTAGTCTCGAAAGCTTGCAATTTGTTACCATCTTTTCAGTTAGCCATTAAAAGGTATCAACCACTGAGGACTCTCACTTCTAAATATTTTTCTATCTACTGGCTAACACGGTACCAAGATATACATCTTTCCTGTATCCAATTGGAGAAGCGTTTGAAGCGCTGGCAACCCAGGGTGGAGGTTGGTTTAGCGTTCGTGGCCAGAGCACTGATCTCGGAGCGGACTTCCGGATCATCATCCGGATCCTGGATTCTGAAGACTTCCTGGACAAATTCACTTCCCTTCTGTTCTAGCAGAAACTTTGGACCTGAAAGCCAAGAAAAGTTAGCAAAGGAATTTATAGACATAGGTCTAGTGGCATGGTCGGCTGGATTAAGTTCAGATGGGCTATAGTGCCACTGTTCCGGTTTGGAAGAACTTCTTATTCTCTCAATGCGGTTACTGACGTACACGTAGAAGTGCCTTGTTTGGTTGGAGATGTAACCTAAGACAACTTTGCTGTCACTGTAGCATTGTACGTCATCTATGTGAGTGTCCAGCTCATGCTGAATAAAGTCTGCAAGTTCTACTGCAAGCACAACCCCACAGAGTTCCAGCCTGGGAATAGTGTGGTCAGGCTTGGGAGCCAACTTAGCCTTGCCGAAAATGAAACCAACGTGATCTTGATTGTCGGATCCCATCACCTTCAGGTAGGCAACAGCTGCAATGGCCTCCATGGATGCATCCGAGAACACATGGAGTTCCGTCCTAGTGCTAGCAGCAAGTGAGATTCCGGCGTAGCATCTCGGTATATGGATTTCATCCAAAGCACACAAAGACTGCTTCCAGGTTTCCCATTTCGATTCCTTATCAGGAGGTAGTGGGGCATCCCTGTTGTGAATTCTGCTTTTGGACTCCCTCCGGTGGTTGTAGGTGGTAATGCAGTTGCCCCTGAGTTGCAGTCCTGGTCAGGTGTATCTGCTGATTGCAGTTCTGACTGGGGTATTTAGGCGTGTAGGATTCATTAGTCCTTGCCAGTTGTCAATTGTTGTTGGGAGGTGTAGGACCTCTGCCTGGTTCCTCCTGCCTTTCTGCCAAATCAGCAAAGATAAGTGTCTGGTTTGTTTTTTTCTGTGGCACACATGTTGTGCGCTTCACAATTCAGTGCTGTTCTTTGTGTTTTCTTGTCCAGCTTGGATTGTGTCAGTATTTTCTCAGTCTTGTTGGATTCTCTGGAGTGGCAGATATACATTCCATGTCTTTAGTTAGATTGTGGAACTTTTTGTATTATCTGCTGTGGATATTTTTGGAAGGGTTTTAATACTGACCGCCTAGTAATCTGTCCTATCCTTTCCTATTTAGCTAGAGTGGCCTCTTTTGCTAAATCCTGTTTTCTACCTGCGTGTCTATTCTTCTCCTACTCACAGTCATTATTCGTGGGGGGCTGCCTATCCTTTGGGGGTCTGCTCTGAGGCAAGGTAGCATTCCTATTTCCATCTATAGGGGTATTTAGTCCTCCGGTTGTGTCGAGGTGTCTAGGGTATGTTGGGCACACGCCACGGCTACTTCTAGTTGCGGTGTTAGTTCAGGATTTGCGGTCAGTACAGGTTCCACCGACTCCAGAGAAAGTTTCATGCGGCTCCAAGGTCACCAGATCATAAAAGTACAACTGGCCCATAATGAGTTAAATGCATCTCAGAAGAAGGGAAGAAAGGTGTTGAGCCATTTTTTTTTCTGCAGTATGTTTTGTTTTTTTTTCCCTCTTTATTTATGGGTGGCTGAGGAGTCTTGTGCCAGCATGGATGTTAATGAATTAGCTTCTCGTGTAGACCAGCTTGCTGCTAGGGTACAGGGTATTTCTGATTATATTGTTCAAACTCCTGCTTTAGAGCAAAAGATTCCTACTCCTGATTTGTTTTTTGGTGATAGGTCCAAATTTTGGGGTTTTAAAAACAATTGTAAACTGTTTTTTGCTCTGAGACCGCGATCCTCCGGTGATTCCATTCAGCAGGTTAAAATTGTCATCTCCCTGCTGCGTGGCGATCCACAGGATTGGGCATTTTCCCTGGAATCTGGGAATCCGGCCTTGCTTAATGTAGATTCCTTTTTTCAGGCTTTAGGATTATTATATGATGAACCGAATTCTGTGGATCAAGCGGAGAAAACCTTGTTGGCCCTGTCTCAGGGTCAAGAGGCGGCAGAATTGTTTTGTCAGAAATTTAGAAAATGGTCTGTGTTGACTAAATGGAATGATGATGCTTTGGCGGCAATTTTCAGAAAGGGTCTTTCTGAATCCGTTAAAGATGTTATGGTGGGGTTTCCCACGCCTTCCGGTCTGAGTGATTCTATGTCTCTGGCCATTCAGATTGATCGGCGCTTGCGGGAGCGTCAAGCTGTGCGCGCTGTGGCGTCGTCCTTAGAGCAAAGTCATTGTGGCGACGCTTCTCATGTCATTTCAGTCTGCCCTAAGCGGACAAAAAGGATCGCTAGTTCATTTACTATCAGTACTGTACAACCTAAATTTCTGTTATCGGTGTCCTTGATCTGCTCATTGTCATCATTTTCTGTCATGGCGTTTGTGGATTCAGGCGCCGCCTTGAACTTAATGGATTTTGAGTTTGCCAGGCATTGTGGTTTTCCCTTGCAGCCTTTGCAGAACCCTATTCCTTTAAGGGGGATTGATGCTACACCTTTGGCTAAAAATAAGCCCCAGTTTTGGACACAGGCGACCATGCACATGGCGCCAGCCCATCAGGAAGATTGTCGATTTCTGGTGTTGCATAATTTGCATGATGTTATCGTGCTGGGTTTCCCGTGGTTGCAGGTACATAATCCTGTGTTGGATTGGAAATCTATGTCTGTGACTAGTTGGGGTTGTCAGGGGGTTCATAATGATGTTCCTTTGATGTCAATCTCCTCTTCTTCCTCTTCTGAAATTCCAGAGTTTTTGTCTGATTTTCAGGATGTATTCGATGAGCCCAAGTCCAGTTCCCTTCCACCGCACAGGGACTGTGATTGTGCGATTGACTTGATTCCAGGCAGTAAGTTTCCTAAGGGCCGACTTTTCAACCTGTCTGTGCCTGAACATACCGCCATGCGGAGTTATGTTAAGGAGTCTTTGGAGAAAGGGCATATTCGGCCATCTTCACCGTTGGGAGCAGGTTTTTTTTTGTTGCTAAGAAGGATGGCTCCTTGAGACCTTGTATTGATTATCGCCTCTTGAATAAGATCACGGTCAAGTTTCAATACCCTTTACCTTTGCTTTCTGATTTGTTTGCTAGGATTAAGGGGGCTAGTTGGTTTACGAAGATTGACCTTCGGGGGACATATAATCTTGTTCGTATTAAACAGGGTGATGAATGGAAAACTGCGTTTAATACGCCCGAAGGCCATTTTGAATACCTTGTGATGCCATTCGGGCTCACTAACGCTCCATCTGTTTTTCAATCCTTCATGCATGATATCTTCCGGACTTATATTGATAAATTCTTGATTGTATATTTGGACGATATTTTGATTTTTTCCGATGATTGGAAGTCTCATGTGGAACAGGTCAGGATGGTATTTCAGATCCTTCGTGACAATGCTTTGTTTGTGAAGGGGTCTAAGTGTCTCTTTGGGGTGCAGAAGGTTTCTTTTTTGGGCTTTATTTTTTTCTCCCTCATCTATGGAGATGGATCCGGTTAAGGTTCAGGCCATTCATGATTGGATTCAACCCACATCCGTGAAGAGCCTTCAGAAATTTTTGGGTTTTGCAAATTTTTATCGCCGTTTCATTGCTAACTTCTCCAGCATGGTTAAACCCTTGACTGATTTGATGAAAAAAGGCGCTGATGTGGCGAATTGGTCCTCTGCGGCTGTCTCTGCCTTTCAGGAGCTTAAACGCCGATTTACTTCTGCTCCGGTGTTGCGCCAACCAGATGTTTCTCTTCCGTTTCAGGTTGAGATTGATGCTTCTGAGATTGGGGCAGGGGCCGTTTTGTCTCAGAGGGATTCTGTTGGTTCTTTGATGAAACCGTGTGCCTTCTTCTCCCGCAAGTTTTCGCCTGCTGAACACAATTATGATGTCGGCAATCGGGAGTTGTTGGCTATGAAGTGGGCGTTTGAAGAGTGGCGACATTGGCTTGAGGGAGCTAAGCACCGTATTGTGGTCCTGACCGATCATAAGAATTTGATTTACCTCGAGTCTACCAAACGGCTGAGTCCTAGACAGGCTCGATGGTCCTTGTTTTTTTCCCGTTTTGATTTTGTGGTTTCGTATCTTCCGGCTTCTAAGAATATTAAGGCTGATGCCCTTTCTAGGAGTTTTTTGCCTGATTCTCCTGAGGTCCTTGAACCGGTCGGCATTCTGAAAGAAGGGGTGGTCCTTTCTGCCATTTCCCCTGATTTACGGCGGGTTCTTCAGGAATTTCAGGCTGATAGACCTGACCGCTGTCCTGTGGGGAAATTGTTTGTTCCTGACAGATGGACTAGTAGAGTGATTTCTGAGGTTCACTGTTCTGTGTTGGCTGGTCATCCTGGTATTTTTGGTACCAGAGATTTGGTTGGTAGGTCCTTTTGGTGGCCTTCGTTGTCACGTGATGTGCGTTCTTTTGTGCAGTCCTGTGGGACTTGTGCGTGGGCCAAGCCTTGTTGTTCCCGTGCTAGTGGGTTACTTTTGCCATTGCCGGTCCCTGAGAGGCCCTGGACGCATATTTCTATGGATTTTATTTCTGATCTTCCGGTTTCCCAGAGGATGTCAGTTATCTGGGTTGTTTGTGACCGGTTTTCTAAGATGGTTCATTTGGTGCCTTTGCCTAAATTGCCTTCTTCTTCAGAGTTGGTTCCGTTGTTTTTTCAGCATGTGGTTCGTTTGCATGGTATTCCGGAGAATATTGTGTCTGACAGAGGTTCCCAGTTTGTTTCTAGGTTTTGGCGAGCCTTTTGTGCTAGGCTGGGCATTGATTTGTCTTTTTCTTCTGCATTTCATCCTCAGACAAATGGCCAGACCGAGCGAAGTAATCAGACTTTGGAGACTTATTTGAGATGCTTTGTGTCTGCCGATCAGGATGATTTGGTGGCCTTTTTGCCATTGGCCGAGTTTGCCCTTAATAATTGGGCTAGTTCGGCTACTTTGGTTTCGCCTTTTTTTTGTAATTTTGGTTTTCATCCTCGTTTTTCTTCTGGGCAGGTTGAGCCTTCTGACTGTCCTGGTGTGGATTCTGTGGTTGACAGGTTGCAGCAGATTTGGGCTCATGTGGTGGACAATTTGGTGTTGTCTCAGGAGGAGGCTCAACGTTTTGCTAACCGTCGTCGGTGAGTTGGTTCCCGGCTTCGGGTTGGGGATTTGGTTTGGTTGTCTTCCCGTCATGTTCCTATGAAGGTCTCTTCCCCTAAGTTTAAGCCCCGGTTTTTTGGTCCTTATAGGATTTCTGAGATTATTAATCCGGTGTCTTTTCGATTGGCGCTTCCGGCCTCTTTTGCTATCCATAATGTCTTCCATAGATCTTTATTGCGGAAATATGTGGTGCCCGTTGTTCCCTCTGTTGATCCTCCGGCCCCTGTTTTGGTTGATGGGGAGTTGGAGTATGTGGTTGAATAGATTTTGGATTCTCGTTTTTCGAGGCGGAGGCTTCAGTACCTTGTCAAATGGAAGGGTTATGGCCAGGAGGATAATTCTTGGGTTTTTGCTTCTGATGTCCATGCTGCTGATTTGGTTCATGCTTTTCATCTGGCTCGTCCTGATCGGCCTGGGGGCTCTGGTGAGGGTTCGGTGACCCCTCCTCAAGGGGGGGGTACTGTTGTGAATTCTGCTTTTGGGCTCCCTCCGGTGGTTGTAGGTGGTAATGCAGTTGCCCCTGAGTTGCAGTCCTGGTCAGGTGTATCTGCTGATTGCAGTTCTGACTGGGGTATTTAGGCGTGCAGGATTCATTAGTCCTTGCCAGTTGTCAATTGTTGTTGGGAGGTGTAGGACCTCTGCCTGGTTCCTCCTGCCTTTCTGCCAAATCTGCAAAGATAAGTGTCTGTTTTTTTTTTCCTGTTGCACACATGTTGTGCGCTTCACAATTCAGTGCTGTTCTTTGTGTTTTCTTGTCCAGCTTGGATTGTGTCAGTATTTTCTCAGTCTTGTTGGATTCTCTGGAGTGGCAGATATACATTCCATGTCTTTAGTTAGATTGTGGAACTTTTTGTATTATCTGCTGTGGATATTTTTGGAAGGGTTTTAATACTGACCGCCTAGTAATCTGTCCTATCCTTTCCTATTTAGCTAGAGTGGCCTCTTTTGCTAAATCCTGTTTTCTACCTGCGTGTCTATTCTTCTCCTACTCACAGTCATTATTCGTGGGGGGCTGCCTATCCTTTGGGGGTCTGCTCTGAGGCAAGGTAGCATTCCTATTTCCATCTATAGGGGTATTTAGTCCTCCGGCTGTGTCGAGGTGTCTAGGGTATGTTAGGCACACCCCACGGCTACTTCTAGTTGTGGTGTTAGTTCAGGATTTGCTGTTAGTACAGGTTCCACCGACTCCAGAGAAAGTTTCATGCGGCTCCAAGGTCACCAGATCATAACACATCCCAGTCCTTGACAGTTTCGGATAGCTGTCTCAGAAGGGATTTACCTTGTATGGTAATTGGTGCCACGAATCCCAGTGGGTCATATAGGCTATTTACCACTGACAGGACACCACGTTTAGTGAATGGTTTGTCTGCACAGTTGATTTGGAAACCGAAGGTGTCGGCTGACAGGTTCCACCTCAGGCCTAAGCTTCTCTGCACAGGTGGACGGTCTGGCCCTAGGTCTATGTCCTTGAATCCAGGTGTGTGGGCACTTGACTCAAAGGCTCTCATGACAGCCAGGCTGTTTGAAGTGATTTTGTGCAGTCTAAGCTTAGCTCGGTACAGCATATGTTGGGTCCTTTTAAGTAGGTAGATTGCCGCTTCTTCTGTGGGTAGAGATTTTAGTCCATCGTCTACGTAGAAGTCTTTTTCTACAAAGTCTCTGGCGTCTGTTCCATACTCGGACTCTCCTTCTAGTGCGGTTCTCTGCAGGCCATATGTTGCGGGTGAAGGGCTGTTCCCAAATACGTGCACCCGCATGCGATACTCCACCATATCTTTGCTGGGGTCATTGTCCTTGTACCACAGGAACCTGAGGAAATTCCTATGGCCTTCTTTGACTATGAAACAGTGGAACATCTGTTCAATGTCGGCGGTGATGGCAATGGGCTCTTTCCTGAACCTCATCAACACTCCTACTAGGTTGTTTGTCAGATTAGGACCTGTGAGGGGGACATCATTGAGAGATATGCCTTGATGTTTGGCGCTTGAATCGAAGACAACTCTAATTTGCTTAGGTTTCTTCGGGTGATATACTCCAAATGAGGGTAGGTACCAGCACTCCTCATTTTCCTTTAAGGGACGTGCTGGCTCAGCATGGTTGTTATGGAATATTTTGCCCATAAAGCCGACGATGTGTTCTTTCATCTCCGGTTTATTGCTTAGTGTGCGCTGGAGAGAGTTGAATCTGGACAATGCTTGTTCACGATTGTTTGGGGAGCCTTACCCTGGTAGCTCGGAAGGGTAAGGGAAAAACCCAGTGATTGGTCTCGTCCTTAAGGAACTCATTGTCCATTATCCTGACAAATTCCTTGTCTTCCATAGACGAGGCTACTTTGTTGTCATCCTTAGTGGTATGAAACACCGATCTTCCCAAGTCGTCTGCATAGGGAGAAGGGATAACATCAGGCAGCTGTACAGGATCTGAATGCTTTTCCTTCACCTCATAGTGATGAGGACATGGTTTGCAGAAAGTAGTGCATCCGTCTCGGCGTACGTAGGTCTTAAAGTAATGGACTCCTGTTCGGTCCAAGCATACATTTCCTATGACTACCCACCCCAGGTCAAGTCTCTGGGCGTGGGGGGCGTAGTCAGGACCATTACGCTGTTGGCGGACCTTATGTATCCTCAAATTGTCTCTGCCGAGCAGAAGTAGGATTTCAGCATCTATGTCCAAAGGTGGGATAACGCTGGCTAGGTGCCTTAAGTGTGGTTGGTGGAACGCAGCTTCCGGGATAGGGATCTCATCCTTTTGGTCTGGTATTTGATCGCATTCGATTAGCATAGGTAGGGGTATTTCTACATCTCCATTGATGGGAGAAGCAATGAAACCTTGTGCTCTTCTGCCGCTAGTCTCTATGCGCCCCGAGCAAGTATTCAGAGTGTAGGTCGTTGCTGGTCCCTTGATTCTAAAGGCTTCAAGGAACTTAGGTCCAGCTAGGGATCGATTACTCTGATCATCGATGATGGCATACATTTTTACTGCCTTCTCTGGTTGCCCTTCTGGATAGACTCTGATTAGGCATATCCTCGCACAGCATTTAGCACTTTGATTCTCCCCACATACCTCTGAGCATGAGCAGGAAACAGCTGTGGTGGACTTGGCATGATTCTGTGGCTCGCCGCCATGGCTTGTAGTGGGACTAGAGGTAACTGCGATTGCTGGATCGCTGGTGGCTGAGGCTGGGTGCAAGGCTGATGGGTGTCTGTCGCTGTGACACTCTTCACACTTAATGGCAGATTTACAGTCCTTGGCCATGTGTTCTGATGAAGCGTTTTCGACCTTAAGCCTCATTTGTTCAGTTAGTGTGGTCTTTTGTGAATGGAACACTCACGATTGAAAGACTTATCCCTCGACGGAGTAGTGTACTGCTTATCGGCAGGTACTGCAGGTGATGGCAGGTTAGTCTTTCTGACGCTTACACTGTTCTTCGAGTCCTTACGTCTATGTGTGATGCTTTCATACCCTGATGAAGGTGTTGCTGGAGCTGCAGTGTTAGACTCCAGGAAGTCGAGGCTAGGGTAGTTCCTCATTTGGGCTTGTTCGTCAATGAACTTGCAGAACTGACTGAACGGAGGGAAGGTGACGTCATGTGACCTTTTATACCTGGAGACGCACACTGCCCACTTCTCTTGCAGACTATATGGCAGCTTTGAGACGATTGGGTTCACCCCATGGGCAGTGTCCAGGTAGCACAGTCCAGACAGACGAGGGTCTCTTTTAGCAAGTTCCAGCTCCATAAGCAGATCACTAAAGTCCAGAAGCTTGTGGGCTTCCTTAAGGTTGATCCTTGGAACATTCCGCAGTCTCTTGAATAGGGACTTTTCTATAGCTTCAGTGCTGCCATAGGTTCTTTCGAGTCTCTGCCAGGCAGCTTCGAGACCTGCTTCAGCTTGCCCCACATAGACAGTCCTAAGACTCTTAATACGATTTGTGGATTCGGGACCCAACCATTTTACCATGAGGTCAAGCTCCTGCTCTGCGGATAGGTTGAGATCAGCAATGGCGGCCTTGAAGGTTGCTTTCCAGGCTCTGTAGTTCCCTGCACGGTCGTTGAATTTTGAGAGGCTAGTGCTGATTAGCTCCCTGCTCACCATGAACCTGGCAAACTCGGACATGTCCAATCCTTCACTCCTTGTTACCGCATTAGCTTGTGGTGCCCCTCGGGCGTATAAGCTGTGTGGCGTGGAAGGATGAATTGTTCCCGGGTAAAATGATGTTGCTGCAGGGTTGAGTTGTGGTTTAACCTCTGGAGATTCCGATGACTGCTGCTTGAACTGTGGAGGCAGGCTGGAGTGTGACTTGTGGTCGTCTTGCAGTGATGACTGCTCCTGAGGGGGTGCATCACGGTGTTGGTCTTGGGTCTCTGTAGGGGCTGTGGGTGATACTGGCACCATAGGTTGGGCTGACTTGGACGTTTCTTCAACGTTGGGTTGAACGTTGCTGGAGAAGGTGTGCGCTGCAGGTATCTGTTTCTGCATGTAGTCTCTAGTACGAACAGCTGGGTCATCTTCTTCCTGTGGTGGCAGGCAAATTGGATCGAGGTTTTGCTTCAATGTTTGCTCGAGTATTTTTACTTCGGCTAATGCGATTTCTTCCTCCATTTCTGTTTGAAGAATCTTTGTTCTGGTCTCTGCTTTCTTGGCTTCTGCTTCTGCTTTCTTTTCTGTGTATGAATGCCTTAGTTTGGACCGCTCTGCAATTAAACGGGCCTCTAGAATTCTGTTGCTGAGGGCTGAAGTTCTTGAGCAGGATGATTGGTATGACCGAACAGAGTGTTTAGACGAGGCTGACCTGTGCGATCTAGTTTCTTGCAGATGGGCGATACGAAGCTCCGCTTTACCTTTGGCGTCTTGCACCGCGGCATCCCTTTCTCTGTCCGTGGAATCTGCTTTGCTTAGCTCTGATTGGGCTTCGTCGATTTTAGAGTCTTTTAGGAAGGCAGCATACTTTGCGGACAGTCTCTTGTATCTGCCGTGGGCAATGTCTAGCTGTCTTATAGTGTCCTGTAAACTCACTGCATCATCTTTGTGGCGTTGGGCGTTTGATGTGAGGGAGGCGACTCGTTCCCATAGGTCGTCCAGGTTGTCATTGAACTCATCCCTTGTGGAATGGTAATTCTCGAGGACCTTTAATGTTGGCTTGATGGAGCGTACTGGTCGTGCATCTGGGTCTGCTGCGGAAGCCGGCTCTGCTTCCCGGTCATCATAATGGACAGTATCGGGTTGCATTTGCTCTGTTTCAGCATTGGGGAACTGTGTAAGGTCCTTTTCGGCCATTTTGATTTAAGGAGCACTGTCCCTTTAAGAAACTGAACTTTTGAATTGGGGGCTGGAAATCGCGTTGCAGCTTAGTTGCGACCCCCTGATAAGATTCCCAAGGTGTTTTTGGAGAATTGTGGGGTTCTGCAGTCCGACAATCTGCAGCGATGTGGTATAATACACAGAGTCTTTATGCACAATGCGGTCTGAGGTGACGCTGCAGATTTCTTAGCAGAGCAGGGCTGCAGTATGTGAGCAGGCAGAGTGTGGGCACATGGGTTGGGATATAAGGATGATTCCGGCCGGGCTTCAAGGCAGTCTTTCGACTGTTCTGTCCCCACATGAGGTGAATGGAGGTGTGAGTGACTAATAGGTGTTGTGAGAAAGATTTGTACCTTCAGTATTTTCCTCGCTGTGAGGACAGAACAGGACCAATGCTGCTTAATGTCCGAAGAGATGATGCACTCCAGAGATTGTGCAATCCAGACTTGTTTATTTATGAAGCCGGACATACAGTATATAACTGGTAATACAGTACTTTCTCCAGAAATGCAGGTGTAGACAAGGTACAGTAAGATGTAGCACCAAGTATGACTGCAAGTGTGAGCAACAAAAGAGAGTGTGATCGAAAGACTGATGCCTTCCTAAGCCTGGCTCAAAAGCGTCCTCTCACAACAGCATGAAACTGAAAATGAAATGGCTGCCAGAGGAAGAGAAGACTGACCCCTGAACCGGAAGGGAAAGACATGCCCACAAGAATAAATGAATAACAAGCTGCCAGTCAGAAGAGGACCACTGGGTGGCAGCAGAGAAAACATAACAACATACATAGCATGAAGAACATACATGAAACAGCACACTGATAACAGAGAGCAAAGGCAGATGGGGCTGCAGCCTGAGAGCCAGGTGGATGATGAGGAGGAGGATGACCAGCAGAAAGCCCCACCTGGCAGCCTGCTTAGTCACTCACAGGCCACGTGCAGCGAGCTCCCTGCAGGGCAGGTGACATTGACATCTCGTCGCAGTTCTGCTGGCTCTGGGGAGGACAGTGACAACAGCGGCCAGGGAGGGGCGCTAATGGCAGAGATAAAGCTCCTGGAGTCCCCAGTGTGCCTTCAGAACTTCCATCTTGGTGATGATTTACCAGAGGAGCCACCTGGGGGCCAGAAGAAAAAGGTAAAGAAGTTCAAACCTAAGCTGCAGGAAGCGGCAAGCTATATAAATGCCCCCCTCCCTGTACCCCCTGAGTCAGCTGCAGGGTCAGCTCGCTGTATAAGCCCCGTTGCCCAGCCCAGCCCGGGTTCTGCTGTGGATCCGGTGCTTTATCGAGGGGAGATTACAGAGCACGGTAGTGAGGCACAGAGCTCCGTCTCTGCTTGTAATAGCGGGGAGGTAGCAGCAGGTGCATCAGCCGAGAGGCTGGACAGTGAGGGCGGCCCGGCGGCGGGCATAAGCTCAGGCCACGATGCTGTGGTGTGCTCATCAGTGGGAGGGGGAGCGGCCCGATGTCGGGGGCAACACCGGTAGCCTCGGTGCCCCTGAATGCTGTTGCCTCTGATCACTTAGCTGAGAAGCGGAGGCAGTGTGAGGAGGTTGCCGGGGCTGGGAGTTTCGGTCCTCCCAAAGTCCTATTTTGTGTTGGCGCCGCTGGTCAACAAGATCCTCATACTAAGGATCAGCGGTGCCTCACAATGGCTAAGGATCAACGGCGCCTGGTAGCAACCATGAAGCAGCGGAAAATATCAACTGATGATGCGGAGGGCACACGTAAGACCAGGGGTGAGGTCACCTCTAGTTCTGTGGAGGAGACTTAGCCCCTTGTGACTGATGATGCAGAGGTCAAAATGTCACCCCCTGTTGTCACTGGTCCAGCAGGAGTGAATGTGGTGGTGGGTATGGATGAGGAAAACTCTTTGTCTAGTGGTGTAGTTACTGGTTTGGTGGAGGGTGAGGGGGTTATGGAGGTGGGTAATTGTGATACCGTTGGTGTGGGTGTGGATGTGGTCACTGGTCAGGTTGCCCCCCCCCCGGTGGTGGCAGCACCTGTCAGGAGTTTTGCTGCGGTCATCTCTGGGGGAAATAGTGCATTCTCCGGGCTCTGGGGATGGCATGTTGCAATGGCGTCTCCTGGAGGCTCTAAAGAGGGGAGAGATCACTAATGGTAGAGGGTCGAAAGGTTAATCTATCCTTCTGGATAGAGAGGCATGACCTCAGGGCCTTCCGAGAGCAAAGAGGGGGGATACAGTGTGGTCCCTCCCAACAGCCGGGCCGGGTTGTGTGCGTAGGAATGTGGTCCGTCTTCGGTGGAAGGGCAGTGATGTATGTCCTCCAAGGTCGAAGGTTGTGGAGCTCCTGCCGAGGATGGGCTTCAAGGCAATTGACATCTACGCCTTGATACATCCCTATATTGCACACCTGAGTTTGATGTCAGCTTTGTTCTGCCGGAGGGGCTTGAGCTTTACTGGTCGAACTATGAGTTGGCTAAAAATGAGCCCGGCTGGCGAGACTTTGCAATTCAGGTGGTGTCTCGCCAAAACCAAGTCAAGAAAGTGACCGTGATGACCTGTAACGAGTCGCTTTCTTGTTTTGACATCATGATGTGGCTTGGCCGGTATGGGGAAGTGGTGGAGATGCCAAAGAAAAACCGTGACGAGTTTGGTATCTTGTCAGGGGCCTGGACGTTTATGGTAAAACTTAAGCGTTCAGGTGGTATGGTTGCCCACATACCATCATCTGCCTTCCGGGGTAGGGATCGTATCCTGGTCTTCTACCAGGGGCAACCGAAGCTCTGTTACAGGTGCGGCGACCCCACACACTTCAGTGCAAACTGCACTGTACAGAAATGTGCATTGTGTGGGGATATCGGCCATCTTGCTGCATCTTGTGTGGAGATTAGGTGCCACCTGTGTGGTGACTTAGGTCACCCATTCAGCCATTGTCCTCGCTCCTTTGCTAATGCAGTCGTGACCCCGGTGAGAGAAAGCCGTAAGGCTGATTCTGCTGGGGAAGGGACTAGCAGAGGTGAGGGAGCTGAGGGGCCAAGGAGGAAAATCAATAAAAAGACGCCTGCCCAGCTGAGACATCTAGACAGGCGCAGACAGGATAGGGAGCTGGGTGAGCCCCAGGCTACTGGCGCAGCCCCTGTCCTGGACGCCAGTGTTGTTGCTGAGGCCCCGAGGGATGATGAGTTGGATGAGGAGGTCAGGAGGATCCACAGGGAGGATAGTGCCACTGCCTCTGAATCCTCCCATTATGAAAGTATGGATGAGGATAATAGGCAGTGGCTACAGGACAAGTGTAAGCTCGGCACCAAAAAGAAGAGAAAGAAGGGAGATAAAACATCTTCTCCTACTCTGACCAAGGTACCTAAGGAAGGAAAAACTGACTTCCCTCTGGTTTGTCTTTCTAACCGGTTCCAAGCCCTTGAGAACATCTCTTCCTCTGAGGAGGCAGCTGAGAGTGAGGTTCTGGCTTCGGCGGGGCTTACAGGGGGCGGCGAGTCTCCTTCTTCTGGGAATGTAAGGTCCTTGGAGGGAGGGACCTGCCCAGAGTCTGGAGACAAGGAGGATAAAAAGAAAAAACATGTGGAAATGGACACCTCTATGTCATTAAAGAGGGAGGATTCCTCCTCTGAGGCAGAGGATAAGGGGAGTGGGAAGAAGAAAGCCATCTAACTCAATGACCAGTGATGGCAGTACCCACTCCGTTGACGCTGGCGTCCATTAATGTCACCAGCTTAAAGTCAAATACAGCTAGATTTGCGGCCTTGATTTTCTCAGCCGGGTTGAAGCTGACATTTTCTTTTTGCAAGAGACCAGGCTGCCCAATATGGCAGATGTGTTTAAAGCTAAGAGGGAGTGGAGACTCGGGCCCTCCTATTGGTCTCGTGCGGCAGAGCCGTATATTGGAGTGGCGGTCCTTTTTACCGCATCGGTGGAATGCTGACGGGTTATTGAGTTAGAAATAGGGAGGTGCCTGATCTTAGATGTGCTCTTGAATGAACAAGAGCTCCGGCTCATTAACATCTATGGTCCCCAATCTAAGTTGGACCGGAAGTGTCTCTTTATGAGGATCAATCCCTACCTTTTTACAAGTCGGCAGATTGTCTTTGGAGGGGACTTCAATGCTGTCATGAGGCCCCGAGATAGGGGAGGTTCCAGAGACAAGCTGACTTATGATAGCGTCCCCCTTAATAGTATATCTAGTGAGGCTCGCCTGGTGGATGTCCACATTCGGCACACCCCAGGCCACGAGGGGTTCACCTATCATAGAGGTAATTGTAGGTCTAGGATAGATAGGTTTTATTTAATGGAGGGAGCTGTCTCTTCAGCAGTGTCTGTTGAGGTGGAGTTCTTCGACCACTGTTTAATTTTGTTTTCTCTGAATGTTACAGAGACCCTCCGGATGGGAAGAGGCTTTTGGAGGCTCCATTTGTCTCTTTTGGAAGAAGCAGAGATAAGACAGTCCTTTGAGGATTTTCTTCAGAGCCAGGTACCTTTACTGGACCTTTGTAGTAGTAAGTCAGAGTGAAGTACGGGAAGTACTGCTCGCCTGACCATTACAGAAACTGCAAGATGTCAGTGAATAGTAAAGTATTTACAGGACTGGTCAACACTACGAGGTTCCTGAGGGGATCCAGATCAGGGATCCTGGGGGTTGTCAGATCCTTCTACTCGTACCTCTTGGAGAAGAGGGATCTTATACAGTGTGTCCGTAAAGTCATGGTGCACTTTTGACCAATCACTGGAAAGCAACAAAAAACAATAGAAATGTGAAATCTGCTGCAAATAAAACAAAACCTCTCCCAGTTTCATACCGGTTCAGTGCAGGTCGATGTGGGCTCCATTTGTTGCCCTATACACATCCAAAAGATAGTGAAGTTCTTGCCACACACGGGTAAGGACGTCTGGTGTAACAGAGTGAATAAAGTCTGTGATTCTTTGTTTTAAGTGATTAATGTCGTTGAAACGATCAATGTACAAATGTTGCTTCACATAACCCCAAAAGTAAAAGTCAAAGTGCGTCAGATTCGGGGATCGTGGTGGCCATGGCTTGACAGAACCCCTGCCTATCCACCGCCGGGGGAATGTTCTATCAAGAAACGTTTGGAAATTGTGGCACTGCATACAATTCCAACATGTCAAGATACGGGTTTGCCGTCAGAGACCGCTCCGCGAAAAAATGGGCCTATCACCTTACCATGCATCAGGCCACACCACACGTTCACTTTAGGGGTGTTACGTCTGTACTCAATGTAGGCATGAGGATGTTCAGCATCCCATATTCGGAAGTTATGGCGATGAACATGTCCACAGATATGGAAGGTAACCTCATCGCTAAACACAATCTTCTGCAAAAATCTTGCATCATTGTCGATCTCATGAAGCATATCTGTAGCAAACTCACATCGTTTGGGCCTATCCACCGGTTTGATAGTGTGCAACAGCCGCAATTTATACCCTGTAAACCAGAGATGTTTCTTGATCACCTCATGAACTGTAGTCTTGCTTAGGTGTAATTGTCGAGCACACACATGCACAGAATTTTTAGGGCTCCTTAGGTAGCTATCCCGTATAGCCTCTTCAGACTCATCACTGACTGATGGCCTACCAGAATGGGGTTTCTCAACCAAACTGCCGGTTTTCTTCAACTGCTTATCCCACCGAGTAATGTTATTCCTATGTGGTCAAAAGTGCACCATGACTTTACGGACACACTGTATATATAAAACAAGAGGGGATTACAGGGAGAGAAATGGGAAGCGCATACTTCTGAGTGTAGTAGTTAGTTTCCAAAGGTGTATACTCAGGGTGAATCCACTCACCTTTTTGGTGTCTTGAGATACTGCGTATAGATCCAGTCCATGTATCACTCCATTCAGTTTGCTGCAGAGATCTGGGAACTGATGGGCGCACTGAACAGTTTTATAGGCGATAACACTTTGTAAATATTTTTCCCAGCAATATGCGCTCCTGAAGGATGATGATAGAACTCGATATTCTGATTCAAGGATTATTTTTATTTCAAACTAGAACACAACCGTTTCGACTTCTTAGAGTCTTCCTCAGGTTTAATATCATGCGTATAAACAGATCTATCTGAACACATTTTATAGCTGATATCCCTGCATGTCAATTTGGGTGGGGGCTGAAAGATCTGTCTTTCAGACACACTCAGATATGCAGGATTTTGCACTTTGAGCAATCTAACAAAATTCATATACCAAATAAATTTTATACACAAGTTTTTTCACACAAAAAAGGTCAAATATTTCACACACAAAAATTTTTGACACACAAATTTTTCACTCAAGTATTTTTTCCTTTCTAAAAACACTATAAATATAATTATACTATATATAAAATTTCTTTTAAAATGTTATTAACTCCTTTACCCCCAAGGGTGGTTTGCACGTTAATGACCGGGCCAATTTTTACAATTCTGACCACTGTTCCTTTATGAAGTTATAACTCTGGAACGCTTCAACTGATCCCGGTGATTCTGACATTGTTTTCTCGTGACATACTGTACTTCATGATAGTGGTAAAATTTCTTTGATATTACCTGCGTTTTGTGAAAAAACAGAAATTTGGTGAAAATTGTGCATTTTCCAAATTTGAATTTTTATGCCCTTAAATCACAGAGATACAGTACAGACCAAAAGTTTGGACACAACTTCTCATTTAAAGATTTTTCTGTATTTTCATGACTATGAAAATTGTACATTCACACTGGAATTATGTGGAATACATGTGGAATTATATACTTAACAAAAAAGTGTGAAACAACTGAAATTATCTAATATATAATTGCCTAGAATACTACTTCCTGCAATTTGTGCCAACTTCCGTGGCTTTGTCCGGAGCTAATGTCCGGAGATAATGTCCGGAGCTAATGTCCGGAGCTAATGTCCGGAGATAAGTGACGTCACCAGTGTCCTACACCCAGGCAGAGCACAGGGGCCCCAGGCAGCATATGGGGCCCCAGGCAGAGCACAGTGGCCCCAGGCAGAGCACAGGGGCCCCAGGCAGCATATGGGGCCCCAGGCAGAGCACAGTGGTCCCAGGCAGAGCACAGGGGCCCCAGGCAGCCTATGGGGCCCCAGGCAGAGCACAGTGGCCCCAGGCAGAGCACAGGGGCCCCAGGCAGCATATGGGGCCCCAGGCAGAGCACAGGGGCCCCAGGCAGCATATGGGGCCCCAGGCAGAGCACAGTGGCCCCAGGCAGAGCACAGGGGCCCCAGGCAGAACATGGGGCCCCAGGCAGAGCACAAGGGCCCCAGGCAGAGCACAGGGGCCCCAGGCAGCATATGGGGCCCCAGGCAGAGCACAGGAGCCCCAGGCAGAGCACAGGGGCCCCAGGCAGCATATGGGGCTCCAGGCAGAGCACAGGGGCCCCAGGCAGCATATGGGGCCCCAGGCAGAGCACAGTGGCCCCAGGCAGAGCACAGGGGCCCCAGGCAGAACATGGGGCCCCAGGCAGAACACAGGGGCCCCAGGCAGAGCACAGGGGCCCCAGGCAGCATATGGGGCCCCAGGCAGAGCACAGGGGCCCCAGGCAGCATATGGGGCCCCAGGCAGAGCACAGTGGCCCCAGGCAGCATATGGGGCCCCAGGCAGAGCACAGTGGCCCCAGGCAGAGCACAGGGGCCCCAGGCAGCATATGGGGCCCCAGGCAGAGCACAGTGGTCCCAGGCAGAGCACAGGGGCCCCAGGCAGCTTATGGGGCCCCAGGCAGAGCACAGTGGCCCCAGGCAGAACATGGGGCCCCAGGCAGAGCACAGGGGCCCCAGGCAGAACATGGGGCCCCAGGCAGAGCACAGGGGCCCCAGGCAGCATATGGGGCCCCAGGCAGAGCACAGGGGCCCCAGGCAGCATATGGGGCCCCAGGCAGAGCACAGCGATATTTTGTACCACTGTGCGGTGTTTCAGACCCCCTGTGTGATGTCTGGGGCCCTGTTCTTAAGTATATTAAAGATTAAAGTAACGTATATTAAAGTATATTATAGATCAAATTTGACACGTTTATGAGCACCATTGAGTGATATACTCAAGAATGACATAATTTTTCAACATTTTATGGTTTCAAACTGTAAACACTCAAGAGTTTTTTTTTACTTCAACCAGAAAACCTTAACGGTTCATAAAAAACTTGACTGTTCAGGATATGATAAAAGTCATAGTATTCTGAATCTTTAACTTATAAAGATACCTTTACATGGGGTGATTATTGGTTCCAGAGAGGCTTTCGGCCGATAATCGTACACATGGCTGGTGACAGGACAATACAATATAAACGTTCAAAGGTAAACACTGATAACATTAAAATCTAATATATAATTGCCTAGAATACTACTTCCGGCAATTTGTGCCAACTTCCGTGGCTTTGTCCGGAGATAATGTCCGGAGATAAGTGACGTCACCAGCGTCCTACACCCGCTCAGGGTGGACAAAGATATATGCCTTCGTGGTGCGCGGCACTTTTCTGATTGGTTGCCGCCTGCCGCGAGCGACCAATCAGAAATGTGCCGTACTGTCAAGAATTGTCAAGAGCTGGTGAGTGCAGCCATTTTTTGTTCTTTCTTACTATTATTTATTAATTGTATTATTCTTACATTTGAATAAATAAAGTATATATGGATTCTAGACTCCCGATTCTTTAGAATCGGGCTGCCATCTAGTGTCTTATATTCTAGGTTCTTCAAAGTAGCCACTTTTTGTTTTGATGACTGCTTTACACACTCTTGGCATTCTCTTTATGAGCTTCAAGAGGTAGTCACTTGGTATGGTTTTCAATTCACAGGTGTGCCCTGTCAGGTATAATAAGTGGGATTTCTTGTCTTATAAATGGGGTTGTGACCATCAGTTGTGTTGTGCAGAAGTCTGGTGGATACACAGCTGATAGTCCTACTGAATAGACTGTTAGAATTTGTATTATGGAAAGAAAAAAGCAGCTAAGAAAAACGAGTGGCCATCATTACTTTAAGAAATTAAGGTCAGTCAGTCAAAAAAATTGGACAAACTTTGAAAGTGTCCCCAAGTGCAGTGGCAAAAACCATCAAAAGAAGCATACAAAGAAACTGGCTCACATGAGGACCGCCCCAGGAAAGGAAGACCAAGAGTCACCTCTTCTTCTGAGGATGTTTATCCGAGTCACTAGCCTCAGAAATCACAGGTTAACAGCAGCTCAGATTAGAGACCAGGTCAATGCCACAAAGAGTTCTATGTTGTGAATCCGCTTTTTGGGCTCCCCTGGTGGTTGCTGGTGGTACTGGTGACTTGTGTGTGCTTTGCTGTCTCAGTTCACCTGCTCCCATCAGTGTTTGGGAGTTTCCTATTTAGCCTTGCTCTCCAGTCATTTCCTTGCCGGTCATCATTGTAACCAGAGCCTTCGGTTGCATGTTCCTGCTACTAGTCTGCTGATCAGCTAAGTGGACTTTGTCCTTTTGTTTTGTATCTTTTGTCCAGTTTGCAGTTTTTGTTATTCTCTGTAGCTGGAAGCTCTTGCGGGCTGAAATTGCCACTCCTGTGTCATGAGTTGACACAGGAGTCTTAAAGTAATTTCAGGATGGTTTTTTGAAAGGGTTTTCAGTTGACCGTGAAGTCCTCTTTTGTATCCTTCTGCTATCTAGTAAGTGGACCTCTCTTTGCTAAATCTACTTTCATACTGTGTATGTCTTTTCCTCTTAACTCACCGTTATTACATGTGGGGGGCTGCTATCATCTTTTGGGGTATTTCCCTAGAGGTAAGCCAGGTCTGTTCCTTCCTCTACCAGGCGTAGTTAGTCCTCCGGCTGGCGCGTGGCATCCAGGAAGTCGTAGGTATGCTCCCTGGCTACTATTAGTTGTGTGACACACTAAGGTGGAACAATATAAGGTCACCAACATAGTATTTAAACCCAGATAGGGTATATTCAGTACAGAAAAACTGGGACCAAGGGCAGGAACATATAGGACCACTGCCTAAATTAATCAACAACCAAAGTAAAAAGAAGCAGCATAAAGTCCAGATAAATATGTAAACAAACTTTATTAACAATTTATTACAGGTTTAAAATGAGCAGAGGGAAGTGGTCCCCGTGCTGTACTCAGCACGCACCTACAGAAACAGGGGGTATGTGCCTGTAGTATATATATGCCCACATTATAGCCAAGGCTAGTATAGCAGAAAATTAAGGTGACTGTGCATAGGATTCAAAGAAGCCTGCATTGGACACACAGGTCCATAAGATTAGCTGACAAGCATATTTCATACTAAGTGTATAATACTATACATACCAGGTAATGTGGAAACAAGTCACGGCGTGGATTGGCACTTCACCCCTGTATCCCCCGACGCACGTTTCGGCTATCGCCTTTCTCAAGGGGTGCATAAGCATAGCGCTGGGTTCAATAAATAGTAAAAGACAGCACACACTGATGGATGTGTGCAGTGGGCTAGCCAATGACCACACAGCGCCCAATCAACCTGCACCCAGCACACCTGAGCGCCGCTCCTAATGGAACACATGGGGCCCCATGCTTCACACAGGAGACAGCGCCATGTGATCGGGAACAGGGAGAGCGGCCATGTGATCATATTGAGACCGCATAGCGCTGATCGCGCCAAACAGGCAGATGAAAGTAAAGGGGTCCTTCTACCTGCAGCTCCAGGGGACCGCTATGGGGGCGGCCTTCGCGCCCGCGTATGCGGGTCTCTTCCTGGGGCTGTGGGAGAGGGACCTCCCCCTGCCAGATGAACAGGGATCGATTAATCATGTTCCCCTGTGGACACGATATATCGATGATATCTTCTTCATCTGGCAGGGCACATCCGTCGACCTTACGCATTTTATGTCTCTCTTGAACGGCAACGACCTGATTATCCACCTTACTTTTGTGTCAGATCCTGATTCAATTGACTTTTTGGACGTCACGATAAAGAGTGACAGTGGGGGTATCCTGAATACGGATATATTCCGTAAAAAAACATCTACGAATACCTTGTTGCACGCTACCTCTGGACACCCAAAACACATGGTTAAATCTATTCCTGTGGGGCAGTTCCTCCGCCTGAGACGCATTTGCTCAGATATGGATGATTTTGAAAAGCGAGCTGAGGAACTTCGCCTCAGATTTAGGGAACGTGGATACAGTGGGAGGTCCATCAAGAGAGCTTATTTACGTGCAAAACACACATCTAGGGATAGTCTTATGTATGGCCCCCCGAGACGTCCAAATATGGGCGCCTATGAAAAAACAAGATTCATTACCACCTTCAGTTCGCAATCTGATCGGATACGCCATGCGCTTGATAAGGCATGACCTATCCTAAAGGTGGATCCGATTATCGGGAAATTTCTCCCAACCCGACCCCTACTGACATTTAGACGGGCTAAAAATCTCCGTGACTGTTTGGTCCGGAGTCACCATGTGAGTCAGCATCCCCAAACTTTTCTGGAGAGATTTGCCCCTGGACCTGGATGCCGTCCATGTGGCCGCTGTGTTGCCTGTCCCAACGTGGACACCTGTGACACTTTCACGGACTCAAGGGGTGTCAGAACATACTCAATTAGATCACATATTTCGTGTAATACACGATATGTGATCTATTATGCCACCTGTCCGTGTGGACTTATTTATGTAGGTCTGACTACCCGTTTATTCAAAGTCCGTGTGAGGGAACATGTGTTGGGGATACAGGCGGCCAGCGGCCACGTGGACTCCTCCTTGTTAAAAACGTTACCTAGGCACTTCAGGGAGTTCCATGGGTGTGATTCATCCCTCTTGAGGGTTAGAGGAATTGATACCCTAAAAATTAACATCAGGGGTGGGCAACTCTCTAAAAGACTTGCGAAATTGGAGACGCAATGGATATGGCGCCTCCGGACCATTCATCCGGAGGGCTTAAATGAAAACATCTCATTTGCCCCATTTCTGTAGTCCGCCGGCCCCTGTGTGTGTTTTCCCGTGTATATTTCCGCATGCATCTTTGATTTTAAGTGTTTTTAATGGGTTCTTTGTTTTTTTTTTTACTTTTTCTTTAGTATTAATAGCTGCAGCACATGAGGGACATTTGCTGACCCATTTGGGTGAAGGAGATTCCATTTACTGGAAGATATATGAAGATTGGAGCGACGTTGGCCAGATTGGTTGAAGATACACATTGGGACTCTTATATACGTCCACTTGGAGTACATTATATTTAATATCAGCATTATTATCTTCGGACTCGCTATTGGTTCTTCTATATATATTGGTATAGTAGATTGACAGCATATATCTATACCATGTAGTTGCGCCATCCCTTCCATTTATGTATTTTTAGCAATTCCCTTCATGTGCTAATCTATATATACATAACTGGTGGAGTGTATTTTTCTGCTACCTCTTGGGGTGCGTTCACACGGGACTTTTTTGCTGCAGATTTTTGCTGCTTTTTTTTTTTTTTTGAAGCGGCAGGGAAGGGCGGCGGAGAAGTCCTGTGTGAACGTGCCCTTATGGTGGTATATATATATATATTTTTGCATTTTTTGGTCTTTATATCATGTTTTGATGTATTATGCTCTTGTGTGTATTTATATAGTTAATTTTAATTGTGGGCTATGTCGAGTGTGGATTAATTTCCCCTGATTTAAGGGGCTGCTACATTAAAAAATCACATATATCCTGTTGTTATCGGTTACATATGTTCGGCATTATAGTTTACAGGGCTACCTGTCCGTAATTTTTTCAGTATATTTATGTTTGTTATATGTTCATTATGGCCGCACATGGATATAGCAATTCTCCTAAAAAAACGATCACAGGGACGTTCTGCGCATGTCTGATCCTGGTAATATGGCTACTGCACTAAATTAAGATGTATACTGCGGCTTCAGGCGTAGGCGCAGATGTAGTGTGTCCACACAGCCATCCGTAGTTTATGTCTGATCTGCGCATGTCAGGCCCTGTGAATTCGGCCGCAGTGCCAGATATTCATTTACTTTCATCTGCCTGTTTGGCGCGATCAGCGCTATGCGGTCTCAATATGATCACATGGCCGCTCTCCCTGTTCCCGATCACATGGCGCTGTCTCCTGTGTGAAGCATGGGGCCCCATGTGTTCCATTAGGAGCGGCGCTCAGGTGTGCTGGGTGCAGGTTGATTGGGCGCTGTGTGGTCATTGGCTAGCCCACTGCACACATCCATCAGTGTGTGCTGTCTTTTACTATTTATTGAACCCAGCGCTATGCTTATGCACCCCTTGAGAAAGGCGATAGCCGAAACGTGCGTCGGGGGATACAGGGGTGAAGTGCCAATCCACGCCGTGACTTGTTTCCACATTACCTGGTATGTATAGTATTATACACTTAGTATGAAATATGCTTGTCAGCTAATCTTATGGACCTGTGTGTCCAATGCAGGCTTCTTTGAATCCTATGCACAGTCACCTTAATTTTCTGCTATACTAGCCTTGGCTATAATGTGGGCATATATATACTACAGGCACATACCCCCTGTTTCTGTAGGTGCGTGCTGAGTACAGCACGGGGACCACTTCATTCTGCTCATTTTAAACCTGTAATAAATTGTTAATAAAGTTTGTTTACATATTTATCTGGACTTTATGCTGCTTATTAGTTGTGTGGTAGATTTAGCTCACGGTCAGCTCGAGATTCCATCACCCAGAGCTCGTCCGTTATTTTTGTGTTCTGATGTTTCCCGGCCATTGGGAATCATGACAGTAAGACCGGCCAATGTTAAAGGTATTGGCAGAAGAAAGGAGAGAAAAAAGAAGTCTGTAGATTTCCCCCCCCCCCCCCTATGCTTGCTCCATAGTTGGATCAGTTGTATTTCAGCTCTAATTACAGCCTTTGCCTTTCTCTCCTTCTAATCCTTGAATGGCTCTGATCTCACCTGTTTAAAGATGGACCCTCAGAGTTTGGCTGTAGGTTTAAATAATCTTGCTACCAAGGTTCAAAATTTACAAGATTTTGTTATACATACTCCGATGTCTGAACCTAAAATTCCTACACCAGAGGTGTTTTCCGGAGATAGATCTCGGTTCCTGAATTTCAAATATAATTGTAAATTGTTCCTTTCTCTCAGACCTCACTCCTCTGGAGATCCTGTCCAGCAGGTTAAGATTGTAATCTCTTTGCTGCGAGGTGACCCTCAAAATTGGGCATTTTCATTGACACCAGGGGATCCTGCGTTGCTCAATGTGGATGCGTTTTTTCTGGCTTTAGGGTTGCTTTATGAGGAACCTAATTTGGAGATTCAAGCTGAAAAAGCTTTGATAGCCCTATCTCAAGGGCAAGATGAAGCTGAGATATACTGCCAAAAATTTCGTAGATGGTCTGTGCTTACTCAGTGGAATGAGTGCGCCCTAGCGGCAAATTTCAGAGAGGGCCTTTCTGATGCCGTTAAAGATGTTATGGTCGGGTTCCCTGCGCCCACAGGTCTGAATGAGTCCATGACAATGGCTATTCAGATTGATCGGCGTTTGCGGGAGCGCAAACCCGTGCACCATTTGGCGGTATCTTCTGAAGATACGCCAGAGAAAATGCAATGTGACAGAATTCTGTCCAGAAGCGAGCGGCAGAATTATAGGCGTAAAAATGGGTTATGCTTCTATTGTGGTGATTCTGCTCATGTTATATCAGCATGCTCTAAACGTACAAGGAAGGTTGACAAGTCTATTTCAATTGGCACTTTACAGTCTAAATTTATTCTGTCTGTAACCTTGATTTGTTCATTATCAGTTATTACAGTGGATGCGGTGGTGGATCGGTTGCATCAGATTTGGGGACAAGTGGTGGACAATTTGAAGTTGTCCCAGGAGAGGACTCAGCAGTTTGCTAACCGCCGTCGTCGTGTTGGTCCTCGCCTTCGTGTTGGGGACTTGGTGTGGTTGTCTTCCCGTTTTGTCCCTATGAGGGTTTCTTCTCCTAAGTTTAAGCCTCGGTTCATCGGTCCTTATAGGATTTTGGAGATACTTAACCCTGTGTCCTTTCGTTTGGACCTCCCGGCATCTTTCGCTATCCATAATGTATTCCATCGGTCGTTGTTGCGGAGATATGAGGTACCGGTGGTTCCTTCTACTGAACCTCCTGCTCCTGTGCTGGTGGAGGGTGAATTGGAGTACGTTGTAGAGAAGATCTTGGATTCCCGTATTTCCAGACGGAGACTTCAATATCTGGTTAAATGGAAGGGCTATGGTCAGGAAGATAATTCTTGGGTAACTGCCTCTGATGTTCATGCCTCGGATTTGGTTCGTGCCTTTCATAGGGCTCATCCAGATCGCCCTGGCGGTTCTCGTGAGGGTTCGGTGCCCCCTCCTTAAGGGGGGGGTACTGTTGTGAATCCGCTTTTTGGGCTCCCCTGGTGGTTGCTGGTGGTACTGGTGACTTGTGTGTGCTTTGCTGTCTCAGTTCACCTGCTCCCATCAGTGTTTGGGAGTTTCCTATTTAGCCTTGCTCTCCAGTCATTTCCTTGCCGGTCATCATTGTAACCAGAGCCTTCGGTTGCATGTTCCTGCTACTAGTCTGCTGATCAGCTAAGTGGACTTTGTCCTTTTGTTTTGTATCTTTTGTCCAGTTTGCAGTTTTTGTTATTCTCTGTAGCTGGAAGCTCTTGCGGGCTGAAATTGCCACTCCTGTGTCATGAGTTGACACAGGAGTCTTAAAGTAATTTCAGGATGGTTTTTTGAAAGGGTTTTCAGTTGACCGTGAAGTCCTCTTTTGTATCCTTCTGCTATCTAGTAAGTGGACCTCTCTTTGCTAAATCTACTTTCATACTGTGTATGTCTTTTCCTCTTAACTCACCGTTATTACATGTGGGGGGCTGCTATCATCTTTTGGGGTATTTCCCTAGAGGTAAGCCAGGTCTGTTCCTTCCTCTACCAGGCGTAGTTAGTCCTCCGGCTGGCGCGTGGCATCCAGGAAGTCGTAGGTATGCTCCCTGGCTACTATAAGTTGTGTGGTAGATTTAGCTCACGGTCAGCTCGAGATTCCATCACCCAGAGCTCGTCCGTTATTTTTGTGTTCTGATGTTTCCCGGCCATTGGGAATCATGACAGTTCTAGCAGCAGACACATCTCTACAACTGTTCAGAGGAGACTTTGTGCAGCAGGCCTTCATGGTAAAATAGCTGCTAGGAAACCACTGCTAAGGACAGGCAACAAGCAGAAGAGACTTGTTTGGGCTAAAGAACACAAGGAATGGACATCAGACCAGTGGAAATCTGTGCTTTGGTCTGATGAGTCCAAATTTGAGATCTTTGGTTTCAACCACCGTGTCTTTGTGCGACGCAGAAAAGGTGAACGGATGGACTCTACATGCCTGGTTCCCACCGTGAAGCATGGAGGAGGAGGTGTGATGGTGTGGGGGTGCTTTGCTGGTGATACTCTTGGGGATTTATTCAAAATTGAAGGCATACTGAACCAGCATGGCTACCACAGCATCTTGCAGCGGCATGCTATTCCATCCGGTTTGCGTTTAGTTGGACCATCATTTATTTTTCAACAGGACAGTGACCCCAAACACACCTCCAGGCTGTGTTAGGGCTATCTGACCAAGAAGGAGAGTGATGGGGTGCTACACCAGATGACCTTGCCACCACAGTCACCAGACCTGGACCCAAACGAGATGGTTTGGGGTGAGCTGGACCGCAGAGTGAAGGCAAAAGGGCCAACAAGTGCTAAGCATCTCTGGGAACTCCTTCAAGATTGTTGGAAGACCATTCCCGTGACTATCTCTCGAAGCTCATCAAGACAATGCCAAGAGTGTGCAAAGCAGTCATCAAAGCAAAAGGTGGCTACTTTAAAGAACCTAGAATATAAGACATAATTTCAGTTGTTTCACACTTTTTTGTTAAGTATATAATTCCACATGTGTTAATTCATAGTTTTGATGCCTTCAGTGTGAATGTACAATTTTCATAGTCATGAAAATATAGAAAAATCTTTAAATGAGAAGGTGTGTCCAAACTTTTGGTCTGTACTGTATGTCACACAAAATACTTAATAAGTAACATTTCCCACATATCTACGTTACATCAGCACAATTTTGGAACCAAAATTATTTTTTTTTGTTAGGGAGTTATAAGGGTTAAAAGTTGAACAGCAATTTCTCTTTTATACAACACCATTTTTTTGGGGGGACCACATCTCATTTGAAGTCATTTTGAGGGGTCTATATGATAGAAAATAACCAAGTGTGACACCATTCTAAAAACTGCACCCCTCAAGGTGCTCAAAACCACATTCAAGAAGTTTATTAACCCTTCAGGTGTTTCACAGGAATTTTTGGAATGTTTAAAAATGAACATTTAACGTTTCTTCACAAAAAAATTACTTCAGCTCCAATTTGTTTTATTTTACCAATGGTAGCAGGAGAAAATGGACCCCAAAAGTTGTTGTGCAATTTGTCCTGAGTATGCTGATACCCCATATGTGGGGGTAAACCATGGGTGCATGGGAGAGCTCGGAAGGGAAGGAGCACCGTTTGACTTTCCAATGCAAAAATTGACTGGAATTGAGATGGGACGCCATGTTGCATTTGGAGAGCCCCTGATGTGCCTAAACATTGAAACCCCCCACAGGTGACACCATTTTGGAAAGTAGACCCCCTAAGGAACTTATCTAGATGTTTCGTGAGCACTTTGCTTCACAGAAGTTTATAATGTAGAGCCGTAAAAATAAAAAAATCATACTTTTTTACAAAAATGATCTTTTCGCACCCAATTTTTTATTTTCCCAAGGGTAACAGAAGAAATTGGACTTTTCAATGCAAAATTGGCTGGAATTGAGATCAGACACCATGTCGCATTTGGAGAGCCCCTGATGTGCCTAAACAGTGGAAACCCCCCATTTCTAACTCAAACCCTAAGGCTACTTTCACACTTCCGTCTTTTGTCCTCTGTCGTAATCCGTCGTTATGGGCAAAAAACGGATCCTGCAAATGTGCTTGCAGGATGCGTTTTTTGCCCATAGACTTGTATTAGTGACGGATGGGCACACGTCACATCGGTCGTGCGACGGATGCGTCGTGTTTTGGCGGACGCGACGCACAAAAAAAGTTCAATGTAACTTTTTTTGTGCGACGTGTCTGCCATTTCCAACCACGCATGCGCGGCCAGAACTCCGCCCCCTCCTCACCACTTATCACAAGGGCAGCGGATGCGTTGTAAAACTGCATCCGATGCCCACGTTGTGCTAAATTTAGCACAACATCCGTCGGTGCGTCGGGCCGACGGTTTGCGACGGCCCCGTACAGACACATGTGTGAAAGTAGCCTGACCCAAACACACCCCTAACCCGAAAACGCCCCTAATCCCAACCACATCCCTAACTCCAACACACCCCTAACCCTAATCCCAACCCTAACCACACCCCTAACTCAACACACCCCTAACCCCTAACATAACCCTAACCGCACCCATAACCCTAATCCCAACTATAAATGTAATCTTAACCCTAGCCCTAACTTTAGTCCCAGCCCTAACCCTAATGGAAAAATGGAATTAAATACATTTTTTTTATTTTACTATTTTTCCCTAACTAAGGGGGTGATGAAGGGGGGTGTGATTTACTATTTATAGCGGGTTTTTTGATTGCTGATGTCACACTCTAAAAGACGCTTTTTTATTGCAAAAAATTGTTTTTGCGTCTCCACATTTTGAGATATACATATAAAAAAAGTGAAACAGCACACTATAAATGCCTTTCGGGTGCACAGGCTTTAATTGCAATCCATCCACTATACATAAATCCAAAAAGAAGAAAAAATAAGGCAGCACTCCTTTTCTTCAAGTGAAAATCTGTGTTTTAATTCAGACCCACATAGCAGGTGACGTTTCGGCTCTGCTTGAGAAAGGCTCATCCAGAGCCGAAACGTCGCCTGCCATGTGGTTCTGATTTAAAACAGATTTTCACTGCCTTATTTTTTCTTCTTTCCACATTTTGAGAGCTATTTTTCCATATTTTGGTCCACAGAGTCATGTGCGTTCTTGTTTTTTGCGGGACGAGTTGACCTTTTTATTGGTTACATTTTCGGGTACGTGACACATTTGATCGCTTTTTATTCCGATTTTTGTGAGCCAGAATGATCAAAAACCAGCATTTCATGAATTTCTTTTTTTTTGGGGGGGGGCCCGTTTATACCGTTCCACGTTTGGTAAAATTGATAAAGCAGTTTTATTCTTCGGGTCAGTACGATTACAGCGATACCTCATTTATATAATTTTTTTATGTTTTGGCGCTTTTATACGATAAATACTATTTTATATAAAAAATAATTATTTTTGCATCGCTTTATTCTGAGGGCTGTAACTTTTTTTTATTTTTTCACTGATGACACTGTATGGCGGCTCGTTTTTGGCGGGACCATTTTTTTTATATCCCTCTTTTTGATTGCGTGTTATTCCAGATTTTGTTCAGCGGTATGATAATAAAGCGTTGTTTTTTGCCTCATTTTTTTTTTTAAGGTGTTCACTGAAGTGGTTAACTAGTGGGACAGTTTTATAGGTTTGGTCGTTATGGACGCGGCAGTACTAAATATGTGTACTTTTATTTTTTTTTTATATTTAGATAAATAAATGTATTTATTGGAACAATATTTTTTATTTCTCTATTTAGGGTTTTTTTTTTATACTTGCTTACTTTGTCCCGGGGGGTGGACATGACTATATATTGTCAGATCACTTATCTGACACTTTGCAGTGCATTGTGTTAGATCAGCGATCTGACAGGCACTGCAGGAGGCTTGCTGGTGCCTGCTCTGAGCAGGCACTTGCAAGCCAGACCCGGAAGGAGCCCCGCGGCCATTTTGGATCTGGGGTCTGCAGGGAGGAGGAGGTAGGAGACCCTCGGAGCAATGCGATCACATCGCGTTGCTCCAAGGGTCTCAGGGAAGAACACAGGGAGCCCCCTCCCTGCGCCGCCGGAACACTGCGATCATGTTTGATCGCAGTGTTCCAGGGGTTAATGTGCCAGTAGGGGACCGATCCTGGCACATAGTGCCGGTTGTCAGCTGCGATAGTCAGCTGACACCGAGCCCCGATCGGCCGCGCTCCCCTTGTGAGCGCGGCTGATCGGTGATGACATACTAACCCGTCGGTGGTCATACGGGCCAAGCCCACCTCGACGGGATAGTACGTCCAATGTCAGAAAGGGGTTAAACATACTAAAGTGTGATTTCACACTAAAATGTAAAATCCTACAAATATATATTACGACAAAATGTAAAACTCTTCCTGTTTTCATATTGTGACCATTTCCAAATGCCAAATAGAATTTTTCGATATTTCATTCATGTGAAAACAAAAAAAACTATTATTATTATAGCGCCATTTATTCCATGGTGCTTTACATGTGAGGAGAGGTATACATAATAAAAACAAGTACAATAATCTTAAACAATACAGGTCACATCTGGTCCTGGAGGAGAGAGGACCCTGCCCGCGAGGTCTCACAATCTACAACGGATGGGTGAGGATAGTCGGTGAGGATAGAGCTGGTTGTGCGGCGGTTCAGTAGGTTGAGGATCACTGCAGGTTGTAGGCTTGTCGGAAGAGGTGAGTCTTCAGCTTCTTTTTGAAGGTTTCGATGGTAGGTGAGAGTCTGATATGTTGTGGTAGAGAGTTCCAGAGTATTGGTGATACACGAGAGAAATCTTGTATGCGATTGTGGGAAGAGGATATAAGAGGGGAGTAGAGTAGGAGATCTTGTGAGGATCAGAGGTTTCGTGTAGGAAAGTACCGGGAGACAAGGTCACAGATGTATGGAGGAGACAGGTTGTGGATGGCTTTGTATGTCATGGTTAGGCTTTTTTACTGGAGTATCTGGGTGAGAGGCCGGGGAATAGCGGGGGGAACAGGTGGATTAGTCGGGTAGCAAGTTTAGAATAGATTGGAGGGGTGCGAGAGTGTTCGAGGGGAGGCCACAGAGCAGGAGGTTACAGTAGTCAAGGCGGGAGATGATGAGAGCATGGACTAGGGTTTTTGCAGATTCTTGGTTTAGGAATGTACGGATCTGTGAAATATTTTTGAGTTGAAGGAGGCAGGAAGTGGAAAGGGCTTGGATATGTGGTTTGAAGGAGAGATCAGTGTCAAGGATTACCCCGAAGCCGCGAGCTTGTGGGACTGGGGAGAGTGGGCAGCCGTTTACTGTAATGGATAGGTTTGTTGGGGGGGTCGTGTGAGATGGGGAAAGACAATGAATTCTGTTTTGTCCATGTTAAGTTTTAGAAATCTAGCGGAGAAGGATGAAATAGCGGATATACATTGAGGGATTCTGGTTAGTAGGGTGGTGATATCTGGTCCAGAGATGTAGATCTGTGTGTTATCAGCATAGAGATGATACTGAAAACCGTGAGATTCTATGAGCTGTCCCAGGCCAAAAGTGTAAATGGAGAAGAGCAGGGGCTCTAGGACTGCACCTTGCGGGACTCCGACAGATGGGGGCGAGGTGAGGAGGTGGTGTGTGAGTGGGAGACGCTGAATGTCCGGTCTGTTAGGTATGATGAGATCCAGGATAGGGCCAAGTCTGTGATGCCAAGGGATGAGAGGGTCTGTAGTAATAGGGAATGGTCCACTGTGTCAAAGGCAGCCGACAGGTTAGAGGAGGAGGAGGATAGAGTAGTGTCACTTGCTCTTGGCGGTTAATAGGTCATCGGTGACCTTAGTTAGGGCAGTTTCAGTGGAGTGGTGTGACCGGAAGCCTGATTGTAAGCGGTCGAAGAGGGAGCAGGAAGATAGATGGGAGGACAGTTCAAGATGGAGGTGTTGTTCCAGTAGTTTTGAGGCATAGGGGAGAAGTGATATAGGGCGATAGCTAGATACAGAGGATGGGTCAAGAGAGGGCTTTTTGAGGATAGGTGTGATTGAGGCATGTTTAAAGCTTGAGGGGAAAACACCAGTTGTTAGTGATAGGTTGAAGAGATAGGATAGGGTTGGGATGAAGACGGTGGCAAGGTTTGGGATGAAGTGGGATGAGATCGGGTCAAGCGCACAGGTGGTGAGATGCGATCTTGAGAGTAGAGTGGAGAGTCAATCTTCTGTAATGGTGGAGAAGTTGGTTTTGGAGGTGAAGGGCTGGGCAGTTGGGAGGAAGGGCTCTGGGGGTTGTCGACTAAAACCGTCTCTGATGTTATCAATTTTCTGCTTGAAAAATTAGGCAAAGTCTTCAGCTGAGATGAGTGGGGAGGGAGGAGGTGCTGGGAGACGGAGGAGAGAGTTGAAGGTGTTGATTAACTGTTTAGGGTTGTGAGACAGGGAGGATATGAGAGATGAGAAGTAGGTTGTTTTGCTGTGGCGAGTGTGCTCTTGAAAGTAGTGAGGGACTGTTTGAATGCGATGAAGTGCTCTTTGGAATGGGATCTTTTCCATCTCCGCTCAGCAGCCCTGGAAGCTCGCCTCAGTTCTTTGGTCAGGCTGGTGTGCCAGGGTTGTCTATTGATTTTGTGAGCTTTGGTATGTGTGAGAGGGGCGAGATTACAAAGCTGCAGCTATTGTGGTTTGTATAGAGCGGCAGCGTCATCCGCATTGTGCAGGGAACTTATGTCTGTGAGAGGGAGGAGGGATTCAGAGAGTGAGTGTAGATCGAGATGTTTAAGATTTCTGCGAGGGTGTGCATGTTTGTGGGGTGGTGATTGTAGACAAGGAGTGCAGAGAGAAGAGAATGTGAGTAGATTGTGGATATGATATTTTATACCTCTCAGTTTGCTTTGTACATCATATACCCTCTATAACATCATTTAATCCATCTGGGTATAATGTACCCAGACTGAAGATCCAATATGATTCTTTCCGGTTTAACTTTTGTACCCTATTAGTGCAATTCTCAGGTATTTGCTCCAACGGGGTTACGGAAATATTGAATGTTTTATTATGCTTCACACATAAATGCCAGCATAAGCTGATTTAAAAAACATTTTTAGTATTGTGTCTGTGGCCGTTCATACAGGATTGTAAGTACTGAATAGTCCAACTCACGTATTGCAGACCACAGGCACCGGTAATAACATACACAAAATCACTATCACACATTAATTTTTGTGTGATCGCTATGGTTTCACCCGTACTATACGACATGATGTAATGAGTCATATGGGTGATAATTTTGCAGGTAGAACATTTTCGGGAACTACATTGATAGATACCCGATTTGGAAGCATCCGTTTTGTTTATCCTATTTTTTTCTTTATACATTCCTGTTCCCCATCTTTGGTCATTCTGAGATTACTAGGGGCAATTATGCCCTTCACTGGCCCTGTAATGGGGTCTACCGTGCTGGAGTACCTCTTTCAGTACCACCCCGTGTTTCAGGAGGTCCACTCTGCTTTGGCTGGAGTCTGAATGAAGGACGCTGGCTGGAATTGCTTGGTTACATGGGCGCATATAAAAGATCACTGCTTCTCCACGTATTTCCAGTGTGACAACACTTTACTCACAGGACACAGAATATATCACACAGATACAGAGGGCGGGCCAATTGAAAAGTGGCAGGCCAGACATACATTCCCATAGCCGCAGCTGGCCCGAGCCTGCCGATATTTACTGTGGGAATTACAAAGGTGGGGGAGGTCAGAAGGGGGATATCTTGTCCCCTCTGCCCAGGGGAGCAGCCTGTGGGCTGATGCATTAGGGGCATGCATCTCACATGGAACCTATTATACATACATATAACTGCACAATATATTCTGGGTGCTGGGGGGTTCCGTAGCACGGCTCCCCTTTTCAGCGACGCGATCGGCATACACAGTCTGATCCTTAACGGATCGGTTTGGGGATGACCGAAGTTTATGGGGTTGGTACAAGTTCCGTTTGTCGACTTAGTCCATCGGCGTTACCGTTTTGTTTGCCGGGTCTGTAGTGGATGGTGAAGTCCAGAGGTTTTAGGGTTAATCTCCACCGCAGTAATCTGGCGTTGTATCCAGAGACTCGATTAAGCCAGACTAGGGGATTATGGTCCGTTAGGAGGGAAAACTGTCATCCATACAAATATGGTTGCAACTTTTTGAGTGCCCATACTACCGCCAGGCACTCCTTCTCGATGGCCGCATAGCTTACTTCACGGGGCAGTAGTTTCCGACTCAAAGTAAGCTACCGGGTGTTCTTGGCCGTCTGGCCCGACTTGGCTCAGTACTGCCCCAATCCAAACATAGAAGCGTCCGTGTGAACAAGGAAACGTTTAGTTGGATCGGGTGCGGCCAATACAGGGGTATTGGTGAGGGCGTCCTTTAGCTGGCGGAAGGCTTCCTCACACTCTGGGGTCCAGGTTACCTGGCGGGGTTGGTTCTTATGGGTCAGATCCGTGAGGGGCTTGGCTATGCTGCTGTAATTGGGAACGAATTTCCTGTAATACCACACTGGCCCTAGAAACGCCATGACCTGGGTTTTAGTGCGTGGGGTGGGCTATTTGGCTATGGCCTCAATCTTGGCTGGTTCTGGTCGCTGTTTCCCACTTCCCACCCAATGCCCTAAATGCTGAACCTCTGCTTTGCCCACGTGACACTTGTTTGGGTTCAGGGTGATTCCGGCCTTGTGGATCCTGTCCAATACTGTCTCTAGGTGATTTAGATGCTCTTCCCATGTCGCGCTGTAGATGGCGATGTCATCCAGGTAGGCACAAGCATAGTCCTGGAGACCATCCAGAAGCCGGTCAACCAGCCTCTGGAAGGTCGCCGGGGCAGACTTCATCCCGAATGGCATAACTCGAAACTGGAATAAGCCGAACGGGGTGACAAATGCAGACTTGGGAATAGTGTCAGGACTAAGGGGAATCTGCCAGTAGCCTTTGCATAGATCGATGGTGGTCAAATACTTTGCCCCCGCCAGCCGGTCTAACAACTCATCCACACGCGGCATGGGATATCCATCCGTCACCGTTTTCTCATTGAGCTTACGATAGTCTACACAAAACCGTGTAGTCCCATCCTTCTTGGGCACTAACACTACGGGGGATGCCCAGGACAATCTGACTCTTCAATGACCCCTAAACGCAACATCTCTTGTCGCATCCCTTCTCGTACAGACTCAGGGAAGCGGAAGGGGGGTTGTCACAGGGGGGTCTGATCCTGGGTCTCAACCTTGTGCTGTGCCAGGCGAGTGTACCCTGGTCTCCCTGAAAACATCCTGTCGCTGCCTCAACGCCTCCGCCTCCTGAGGTCTTCACCCAAGTGTACCTGGTCCCATGTTTTAGACTGAGTTCTTTCCCCTAAGACATCAGGCAAGGGAAGTCTGGCTAAATCCTCTGCCTCAGGTGCACAGATGGTCATTACCTCTTCAGGGCGCTCCCGGTAGGGCTTCAGCATATTCACGTGGAACATGCAGATAACCCTGGGGTCGTCACAATCGGCGACATTATAGGTGGTGTCGGCTATTTTCCCCACTACCTGGTAGGGCCCCTGCCATGCAGCTTGGAACTTGTTCTGCCTAGTGGGCTCTAACACCAGGATCTTCTGTCCTATTTCCAAGGTGCGTCCTCTGGCCCTCCGATTGTACCATACGCGCTGGCGCCGCTGTGCCACCTGCATGTTCCCACGTACAGCCTGGGTCAGCTCCTGTACGCGGTCCCGGAATTCCGGCACATAGGGTACAATAGGTACCCCTATGATACCCTCCCCTTCCCAGTGTTCTAGCACTAAGTCTAGGGGTCCCCTTACCCGCCTCCAGCATACCAGTTCAAACGGGGAAAACCCCGTGGATTCTTGGGGCACCTCCCGATAGGCAAACAGGAGGTGTGGCAAGAATTTCTCCCAGTCCCTGTAGGTCCTGGTAAAAGTCCCATTGAGTTGTTTTAACGTCCCGTTAAAGCGTTCATACAACCCATTGGTTTGCGGGTGGTGCGGGGCGCTTCTAATGGACTTTAAGCCGCACAGCTTCCACAGTTGGTTGGTCACCTCTGCTGTAAACTGGGTACCCTGGTCCGAGATAATCTCCCGGGGAAATCCAACCCGTGAGAAAACCTGGAGCAGGGCAGCCGCCACCGTCTCTGCCAGTATGTTAGGTAACGCAACCGCCTCTGGATACCGTGTGGCATAATCCACCACTGTCAATATACACCTTTTCCCTGACGGACTGGGTTTGGCTAACGGCCCTATCAGATCGACCGCTGCTCGGCTAAATGGTTCCTCCACAATGGGGAAGGGGCGTAATTTGGCCTTGCATCGATCTCCCCTTTTGCCAATGCGCTGGCAACTGTCACAGGTCTGGCAGTACTGACGAACATCATAGGTTACCCCCGGCCAAAAGAAGTTGTGTGTCAGACGATGCCTGGTGCGACTGACGCCGAAGTGCCTGGCCAAGAGTATGTCATGAGAGATTCGCAGTAACTCCTGCATATACTTCTTGGGAACTACCAGCTGTCGTTTTATAGTGGGGCTCGTCCCTGTGTGGTGCTACTCTGTGATCCGGTAGAGGAGTCCCTGCTTCCATACAAACTGTTTCCCTTCCAGTACCCCTCTCCCCTCCTGTGCCTTCCCACGATATCCCTCCAATGAAGGACCTCAAGTAACTCCCTCTTAAATTCAGCTGGGGTGGCCCAAGAAATGTGTCTGGCTATGGGAATACGTGTAGGGCTGGGATGTCATACCTGGGTCTCCTCTGAGTGTGATTCCGCCTCCGCAGCTCGAGTTTGTCTCCGGGTGGTCACAGGATATGTCTCAGCCAGAGGGGCAACCGAGAAGGCAGACAACATGGGCCCCAAGTCATTTCCCAGCAAGACGTCTGCAGGCAAATCCTCCATCAAGCGGACCTCAACAAGGCCATCCCCGACTCACCAGTTCAGGTGAATCCTGGCAGTGGGCAGTCGATGTATGGCTCCCCCTGCTACACGGACTGCCACTGTCCGGTCCGTCTTCTCTTGGTCCCGGACGAGATGAGGCTTCACAAGGGTCAAAGTTGCCCCGGAATCTCTTAGTCCCTGCATACGTTTCCCATTTACCCACACGACCTGTCGATGCTGTTGTCGATTATCTGCCCGGGCTGCCTGCACGGGGTCTATTTCATGCAGCACTTACTCCAGCTCTTCCACCCCCTGGTTAGTCATAGCCCCCAATGCCGGGTCAGCTTCGCCTTGGTAGCAGTGTACAGCGGCCCGGCTGAAGGTAGCTGTTCCCGCCTTTGGCCACTGGGTATGCTGAGTCCGGTTGGGACATTGTCTTTGCAGGTGGCCCAGCTGATGGCAGGTGTGGCATCGCGCCCCAGGGGGACTGTGGTAGGCCGGGTTTTTAGCTGGACCCCCTTCAATCTCCTGTGGTTTGGGGGCCTCCAGGTCCATGGGCGGACCCCTAGTGACCATCTTTGATCCGTACAACTGAGGCCTCCTGGCATCATGATGTTCATTGGCCAGACGAGCGGCCTCCTCAAGAGTCGTTGGCCGCCTGTCCCAAAGCCATTCCTGTGTCTTGGGGGTTAGTCCATTAAAGAATCGTTCTAACAAGAAGAGCTGGAGGACGTCCTCCTTAGTTGTTGCTTGGCTCCCTTGTACTCACTGTAGCAGAGACCGCCGTAATTTACAGGCCCATTCAGCGTGGGGATCGGTTACTCGTTTTATAAGTCCGCGGAACTTTTGGCGGTATGCCTCGGGTGTCAGCGCATACCGGGCCAAGATCACTTCTTTGATCCGCTCATAGTCCATACAGTCCTCATCAGGTACCGTGCGATAGGCGTCCGCTGCCCGTTCTGCTGGCCAGAATCTGAACTGAATCTGGCTTCACTTGATGAAGGGCACACTGCCGCTCAAAGTGCTGCAGAAAGCCATCAATGTCTTCCTCTGCCTCCCCCAACTGTCGGAAGGCATTATACTGGATCTTTTTGTGGCTTACTGTTGAAGGTACCTGGGCGGAGGCCAGAGCTCCCCTTGCTCGCTGACTCTCCATCTTGGCCAGCTCCACTTTGGTCCGCTCTGCCAACTCCATCTTGGCTAGCTCTATCCTGGTCCGCTTGGCCATCTTTTCCTTCAGATCAGTACGCACATCAGCCATCACCTCTCGTATGATCTCTACTGCAGGGTTTGGGCCATAGAACGCCAGTCTGTTCTTTACCTCCCTCTGGAATTCAGTCTCCACCACGTTCACATTGGGGGGCGCTGCACTGTCGTGTTCCATGATGGCTGCTATCAAATCCGCTTTTGTTTTGTTGCTGGCGATTAACCCTCAGGCTTCCACCAGATCTTTTAATGTAGACCTCTTTAACTTCTGGTAGTTGTTTTCCATTCATTCCTTTCCTCCTGTAGACGGGGTATCACATCCCGCTGTCTGCCACCAGTGTAACAGGGTCTACCGTGCTGGAGTACCTCTTTCAGTACCACCCCATGTTTCAGGAGGTCCACTCTGCTTTGGCTGAAATCTGAATGAAGGACGCTGCCTGGAATTGCTTGGTTACATGGGCGCATATAAAAGATCACTGCTTCTCCACGTATTTCTAGTGTGACAACACTTTACTCACAGGACACAGAATATATCACACAGATACAGAGGGCGCGCCAATTGAAAAGCGGCAGGCCAGGCATACATTACAATAGCCGCAGGTGGCCGGAGCCTGCCCATATTTATTGTGGGAATTACAAAGGTGGGGGAGGTCAGAAGGGGGGATATCTTCTCCCCTCTGCCAGGGGCGCAGCCTGTGGGCTGATGCATTAGGGACATGCATCTCACATGGAACCTATTATACATACAGTCATGGCCAAAAGTATTGACACCCCTGCAATTCTGTCAGATAATACTCAGTTTCTTCCTGAAAATGATTGCAAACACAACTTCTTTGGTATTATTATCTTCATTTAATTTGTCTTAACCCCTTCACCACCAAGGGTGGTTTGCACGTTAATGACCGGGCCAATTTTTACAATTCTGACCACTGTCCCTTTATGAGGTTATAACTCTGGAACGCTTCAACGGATCTTGGCGATTCTGACATTGTTTTCTCGTGACATATTGTACTTCATGATAGTGGTAAAATTTCTTTGATATTACCTGCGTTTATTTGCGAAAAAAATGGAAATTTGGCGAAAATTTTGAAAATTTTGCAATTTTCCAACTTTGAATTTTTATGCCCTTAAATCACAGAGATATGTCACACAAAATACTTAATAAGTAACATTTCTCACATGTCTACTTTACATCAGCACAATTTTGGAACCAAAATTTTTTTTTGTTAGGGAGTTATAAGGGTTAAAAGTTGACCAACAATTTCTCATTTTTACAACACCATTTTTTTTTAGGGACCACATCTCATTTGAAGTCATTTTGAGGGGTCTATATGATAGAAAATACCCAAGTGTGACACCATTCTAAAAACTGCACCCCTCAAGGTGCTCAAAACCATATTCAAGAAGTTTATTAACCCTTCTGGTGCTTCACAGGAATTTTTGGAATGTTTAAATAAAAATGAACATTTAACTTTTTTTCACAAAAAATTTACTTCAGCTCCAATTTGTTTTATTTTACCAAGGGTAACAGGAGAAAATGGACCCCAAAAGTTGTTGTACAATTTGTCCTGAGTACGCCGATACCCCATATGTGGGGGTAAACCACTGTTTGGGCGCATGACAGAGCTCGGAAGCGAAGGAGCGCCATTTGACTTTTCAATGCAAAATTGACTGGAATTGAGATGGGACGCCATGTTGCGTTTGGGGAGCCCCTGATGTGCCTAAACATTGAAACCCCCCACAAGTGACACCATTTTGGAAAGTAGACCCCCTAAGGAACTTATCTAGAGGTGTGGTGAGCACTTTGACCCACCAAGTGCTTCACAGAAGTTTATAATGCAGAACCGTAAAAATAAAAAATCATATTTTTTCACAAAAATTATTTTTCGCCCCCAATTTTTTATTTTCCCAAGGGTAAGAGAAGAAATTGGACCCCAAAAGTTGTTGTACAATTTGTCCTGAGTACGCTGATACCCCATATGTGGGGGTAAACCACTGTTTGGGCGCATGGGAGAGCTCGGAAGGGAAGTAGCACCGTTTGACTTTTCAATGCAAAATTGACAGGAATTGAGATGGGACGCCATGTTGCGTTTGGAGAGCCACTGATGTGCCTAAACATTGAAACCCCCCACAAGTGACACCATTTTGGAAAGTAGACCCCCTAAGGAACTTATCTAGATGTGTTTTGAGCGCTTTGACCCACCAAGGGCTTCACAGAAGTTAATAATGCAGAGCCGTAAAAATAAAACAAAAATTTTTTCCCACAAAAATTATTTTTTTAGCCCCCAGTTTTGTATTTTCCCGAGGGTAGCAGGAGAAATTGGACCCCAAAATTTGTTGTCCAAGTTGTCCTGAGTGCGCTGATACCCCATTTGTGGGGGGGAACCACCGTTTGGACGCATGGAAGGGCTCGGAAGTGAAGGAGCGCCATTTGGAATGCAGACTTAGATGGAATGGTCTGCAGGCGTCACATTGCGTTTGCAGAGCCCCTAATGTACCTAAACAGTAGAAACCCCCCACAAGTGACACCATGTTGGAAAGTAGACCCCCTAAGGAACTTATCTAGATGTGTGGTGAGCGCTTTGACCCACCAAGGGCTTCACAGAAGTTTATAATGCAGAGCCGTAAAAATAAAACTAAAATTTTTTCCCACAAAAATTATTTTTCAGCCCCCAGTTTTGTATTTTCCCGAGGGTAACAGGAGAAATTGGACCCCAAAAGTTGTTGTCCAATTTGTCCTGAGTGCGCTGATACCCCATATGTGGGGGGAACCACCGTTTGGATGCATGGGAGGGCTCGGAAGGGAAGGAGCGCCATTTGGAATGCAGACTTAGATGGAACGGTCTGCAGGCGTCACATTGCGTTTGCAGAGCCCCTAATGTACCTAAACAGTAGAAGCCCCACACAAGTGACCCCATTTTGGAAACTAGACCCCCCAAGGAACTTATCTAGATGTGTTGTAAGAACTTTGAACCCCCAAGTGTTTCACTACAGTTTATAACGCAGAGCCGTGAAAATAAAAAATCCTTTTTTTTCCCACAAAAATTATTTTTTAGCCCCCAGTTTTGTATTTTCCCAAGGGTAACAGGAGAAATTGGACCCCAAAAGTTGTTGTCCAATGTGTCCTGAGTACGCTGATACTCCATATGTTGGGGTAAACCCCTGTTTGGCGCACAGGAGAGCTCGGAAGGGAAGGAGAACTGTTTTACTTTTTCAACGCAGAATTGGCTGGAATTGAGATCAGACGCCATGTCGCGTTTGGAGAGCCCCTGATGTGCCTAAACAGTGGAAACCCCCCAATTATAACTGAAACCCTAATCCAAACACACCCCTAACCCTAATCTCAACAGTAACCCTAACCACACCTCTAACCCTGACACACCCCTAACCCTAATCCCAACCCTATTCCCAACCGTAAATGTAATCTAAACCCTAACCGTAACTTTAGCCCCAACCCTAACCCTAACTTTAGCCGCAACCCTAACTGTAGCCTTAACCCTAGCCCCAACCCTAGCCCTAAACCTAATGGGAAAATGGAAATAAATACATTTTTTTTATTTTTCCCTAACTAAGGGGGTGATGAAGGGGGGTTTGATTTACTTTTATAGCGGGTTTTTTAGCGGATTTTTATGATTGGCAGCCGTCACACACTGAAAGACGCTTTTTATTGCAAAAAATATTTTTTGCATTACCACATTTTGAGAGCTATAAATTTTCCATATTTTGGTCCACAGAGTCATGTGAGGTCTTGTTTTTTGCGGGACGAGTTGACGTTTTTATTGGTAACATTTTTGGGCACGTCACATATTTTGATCACTTTTTATTCCGATTTTTGTGAGGCAGAATGACCAAAAACCAGCTATTCATGAATTTCTTTTGGGGGAGGCGTTTATACCGTTCCGCGTTTGGTAAAATTGATAAAGCAGTTTTATTCTTCGGGTCAGTACGATTACAGCGATACCTCATTTATATCATTTTTTTATGTTTTGGCGCTTTTATACGATAAAAACTATTTTATGGAAAAAATAATTATTTTTGCATCGCTTTATTCTCAGGACTATAACTTTTTTATTTTTTTGCTGATCATGCTGTATGGCGGCTCGTTATTTGCGGGACAAGATGACGCTTTCAGCGGTACCATGGTTATTTATATCTGTCTTTTTGATCGCGTGTTATTCCACTTTTTGTTCAGCGGTATGATAATAAAGCGTTGTTTTTTGCCTCGTTTTTTTTTTTTTTTCTTACGGTGTTTACTGAAGGGGTTAACTAGTGGGCCAGTTTTATAGGTCGGGTCGTTACGGACGCGGCGATACTAAATATGTGTACTTTTATTGTTTTTTTTTTAAATTTAGATAAAGAAATGTATTTATGGGAATAATATATTTTTTTTTTTTCATTATTTTGGAATATTTTTTTTTTATTTTTTTTTACACATTTGGAAAATTTTTTTTTTACTTTTTTACTTTGCCCCACGGGGGGAAAATACAGATCGGTGATCTGCCAGTTTGCATAGCACTCTGACAGATCATCGATCTGCGAGAAGTGCAGGCTGCTTCACAGTGCCTGCTCTGAGCAGGCTTCTGTGAAGCCACCTCCCTCCCTGCAGGACCCGGATCCGCGGCCATCTTGGATCCGGGTCTGGAGCAGGCAGGGAGGGAGGTAAGACCCTCGCAGCAACGCGATCACATCGCGTTGCTGCGGGGGGCTCAGGGAAGCCCGCAGGGAGCCCCCTCCCTGCGCGATGCTTCCCTGCACCGCCGGCACATCGCGATCATGTTTGATCGCGGTGTGCCGGGGGTTAATGTGCCGGGGGCGGTCCGTGACCGCTCCTGGCACATAGTGCCGGATGTCAGCTGCGATATGCAGCCGACACCCGGCCGCGCTCCCCCCGTGAGCGCGGCCCATCGTGTATGACGTACTATCCCGTCGGTGGTCATACGGGCCCACCCCACCTCGACGGGATAGTACGTCAAATGTCGGGAAGGGGATAAATGAAAAAACACAAAAGAGAATGAAGCAAAAAGCAAAACATTAATCATTTCACACAAAACTCCAAACATGGGCCAGACAAAAGTATTGGCACGCTCAGTCTAATACTTGGTTGCACAACCTTTAGCCAAAATAACTGCGACCAACCGCTTCAGGTAACCATCAATGAGTTCCTTACAATGCTCTGCTAAAATTTTAGACCATTCTTCTTTGGCAAACTGCTCCAGGTCCCTGATATATGAAGGGTGCCTTCTCCAAACTGCCATTTTTAGATCTCTCCACAGGTGTTTTATGGGATTCAGGTCTGGACTCATTGCTGGCCACCTTAGAAGTCTCCAGTGCTTTCTCTCAAACCATTTTCTAGTGCTTTTTGAAGTGTGTTTTGGGTCATTGTCCTGCTGGAACACCCATGACCTGTGAGGGAGACCCAGCTTTCTCACACTGGACCCTACATTATGCTGCAAAATTTGTTGGTAGTCTTCAGACTTCATAATGCCATGCACACGGTCAAGCAGTCCAGTGCCAGAGGCAGCAAAGCAACCCCAAAACATCAGGCAACCAACGCCATGTTTGACTGTAGAGACCGTGTTCTTTTCTTTGAATGCCTCTTTTTTTCTCCTGAAAACTCTATGTTGATGTATTTGCCCAAAAAAGCTCTACTTTTGTCTCATCTGACCAGAGAACATTCTTCCAAAACGTTTTAGGCTTTTTCAGGTAAGTTTTGGCAAACTCTAGCCTGGCCTTTTTATGTCTCGGGGTAAGAAGTGGGGTCTTCCTGGGTCTCCTACCATACAGTCCCTTTTCATTCAGACGCCAACGGATAGTATGGGTTGACACCGTTGTACCCTCGGACTGCAGGGCAGCTTGAACTTGTTTGGATGTTAGTCGAGGTTCTAAATCCAACATCTGCACAATCTTGCGTTGAAATCTCTTGTAAATTTTTATTTTCCGTCCACATCTAGGGAGGTTAGTCACAGTGCCATGGGCTTTAAACTTCTTGATGACACTGCGCACGGTAGACACAGGAACATTCAGGTCTTTGGAGCTGGACTTGTAGCCTTGTGATTTGCTCATGCTTCCTCACAATTTGGTTTCTCAAGTCCTCAGACAGTTTTTTGGTCTTCTTTCTTTTCTCCATGCTCAATGTGGTACACACAAGGACACAGGACAGAGGCTGAGTCAACTTTAATCCATGTCAACTGGCTGCAAGTGTGATTTAGTTATTGCCAACACCTGTTAGGTGCCACAGGTAAGTTACAGGTGCTGTTATTTACACAAATTAGAGAAGCATCACATGATTTTTCAAACGGTGCCAATACTTTTGTCCACCCCCTTTTTTATGTTTGGTGTGGAATTATATCCAATTTGGCTTTAGGACAATTATTTTTGTGTTGTTTCATTTAAGACAAATTAAATGAAGATACTAATACCAAAGAATTTGTGTTTGCAATCATTTTCAGGAAGAAACTGAGTATTATCTGACAGAATTGCAGAGGTGTCAATACTTTTGGCCATGACTGTACATATAACTGCACAACATATTCTGGGTGCTGGGGGTTTCCGTAACAGGCCCCTCCGAAAAGTAAGATTGGGTTTATCTGGTAAAAGTTTTTTACAAAATGTATCCTTTTCCAACAATTACCAATATGTATTTAAAATGTTTCTTCTCTCCATATTACTACAATTAAAAGTGGTGATAAAATTATACTGCCACCCATCTTTTTTTCTATCCTAATTCTTATTTTTGTTTTCATCAGTTATCTGCTCAGGTTTTTCTCCTCCTTCATTTGTTATCCCCTCTTCCACGTCCTTATTTTTATTATTCTCTCTAGATAAGCACTCCTGCTGAGTTCCTTCTAGATCGGTTTAGAAATACGGATAAGAAATATCCAAAGCGATAATGGCAGCATATAGAACCAATGTGGTCTGATCATGGTGCCTGTGGAAATGAGATCTTCCCTCCATCCACAAGTGATAAGAAACAGTAATGTGACACATACAGCTAACTGCTATCCCGACCTGTACCCTCACTTTATCTGTACTTCTGGCTGCATTACCTGTATATTACCCTGTATATATTTGTAGTTTCTAGTGCACCTTTCGGCCATATCAATTAATTTTGGGCTGCTCTTTTTTCTCGAAACCCGATTTTCCCACATCCATGAGTCCGGCTAGTCCTTACACGCTAACTGGGGTTGGTCTCTGACCCGCTATCAGCTATTTAATAGACCGGGCTTATATCTAACGAGTAACTGGTGGCAGCATACCATTCTGGTGTTATTGGGGGATCCTGGCAGTGACGGACTGGAGGTTTATATATATAAGAGAAAACAAAATCGTGGAAAGATGAAAGGTCACCACCATAGTAATTATCTACCCACTCAGGGTATATATCTATATATATATATATATATATATATATATATGTCTCGACTGGGACCCAATAGATAGGACCATACTGGACTAACTGCCAGACAATAGAACACAAAGCCACATGGAGAAAAAGAGCAGCAAACAGTCCGATTCTTACAAATATACAAAATTCTTTATTAAATATCAAGACCAGGAAAAAACATGACAAAGGGAAGTTATCCCTGTGCAAATAACAACATGCATCAAGTAGGGACAGGGTATAGGTGACTAAAAATACATGCAATTAACTATATACTTGCCGGCAACAATCATATTTACTAGGTCTCCTGTATCAGAGTATCCACATCTGATATAGTAAGGACATAGTGTCCACAGAAATAACAGGAAAACTCTAATACATCAGAGGATCCAAAGTGTACATACCGGTCAGTGTAAGGATCTGTCAGGCTGGAATAGCACCTCACCCTCGTCCACCCCGACGTACGTTTCGACGGATGTCTTTATCAAGGGGTACATCGGTATAGTGCTGGGCTACATGTATATATAGGGGGAAGGGGCACACAATCATACATAAACTGACCAATCACATCGGATTGCCTCCTGAGTACACTCAGAAAACACCTGACGCCACACAACAAGGAGCACATGGGGCCCCATGCGCTCCTGAGATGTCAGCGCCATGGTGCCGAGGACAGAGGAAGCAGTTCCGGGTTGAAGAGCGGATGTATGCGCATGTCATAAGGGAATATCACTATATAGAGAAAAACCGCAACAGAGCCCACAGTGTGTGGCCATATTGCTGTAGTCTGGCATGCGCAATTGAAGTAGACACTGCCAGACACTAGAGGATTACATTTCTGTATCAAGGAATAATAGCGGCGGCCATTTCCTAGTAGTCTACCATGCGCAATGGGAGTTATGCTGACACATTGGTACAGACTCCGGCGCAGCTGCAGTGGTAAGTAAATAGACAATTGAATAGAATAAAAGAAATACAGCGGTACTCAATATAACAGTGCATCCTATTGATTGAAAGACCTATAGTCAATCAATATTATCCATGGATTGGAACAGCCCATATACTACAATACAAAAAAAGGGGGAAGGGGGGGAAAGAAAACTAGACCTAAGTGAAATACCAGGGAAAAAGAAACAAAAAAACCAAAAACCACCAAATAACATATAAAAACCATATAAGGGTAGGTGAAAAAATACTGAAAATAATAAAAATAAATATGAAAAAAAATATGAAAAAAATAGAAAAATCCCCAAGAGTGTATGATTAAATTCCTAACAATATTCAAAAACAATATCTCGAACCGGGGGACCATTCTCTATTGTAGATACCCTCATTCCACCATGGCATATGTAGAAAATAGTAAAAAGTCCACATTTCTCAAGTTTAAGTAGATATGTAGGTACGTATAGCAATTGATGTAAGCATAAATATAGTCCAAATGGATTTCTTCAACCAAAATCGTCACAGTCTGCCTGTTGATTCCGCAATATGGATGAATAGAAGACATTCATATAGATATCCTTCCCGGAAGATAGCCAAATACACGTCCATAGGTGCCACACGATTAATACTAAAATTGAAAAATAAAATATAATACCATTAAAAACCGATTAAAACCAAATGCATGCGGAAACATGCAAAGGGAAATACAGCACCAACAACCGGTGGACTATAGAAATGGGGCGAATTAAATATTCTCATTAAGGCCCTCTGGGTGGATAGTATGGAGACGCCAAATCCATTGCGTCTCCAGTCTACCCAGCCTCTTCGAAAGTTGACCCCCTCTAATATTTATTTTTAGGGCATCAATGCCCCTAACTCTCAACAATGATGCATTGCAGCCATGGAACTCCTTGAAGTGTCTGGGCAAAGTGTCAAGTTTGGATACATCCGTGTGGCCGGAGGCCGCCTGTATCCCTAGGACATGTTCCCTAATGCGGACTTTCATCTGGCGGGTGGTTAAACCCACATAGATGAGTCCGCATGGGCAGGTAGCATAGTATACTACATATCGTGTAGTACATGTAATGTAAGATCTAATAGAATATGTCCTAGAGCCCCTAGAGTCAACAAACGTGCCACAAGTATCCACATTGGGGCAGGCGACACAGCGGCCACACGGATAGCACCCAACTTTAGGAGCAGATCTTCCCAGAAAAGTTGGAGGGAGCTGACTAACATGGTGACTCCGTACCAAACAGTCCCGAAGATTCCTAGCACGTCTAAATGTCATCAGAGGTCGAATAGGGAGGAACTTCCCAATAATTGGGTCCACCTTTAATATAGGCCATGCTTTCTCCAAGGACCGGCGTATCTGATTTGATTGGCTACTAAAGGTAGTGATAAATCTAGTTTTTCCATTAGAGGAGGATCGTGTAGGGGGGCCATATATCAATGCATCTCGAGGGGTATGTTTAGCTCTTAAATATGCTCTTTTTATGGACCTCCCACTATATCCACGCTCCCTGAATCTTAGGGACAGTTTTTGTATTCAAGGGGTCCTTCTACCTACAGCTCCAGGGGACCGCTATGGGGGCTGCCTTCGCGCCCGCATATGCTGGTCTTTTCCTGGGGCTGTGGGAGAGGGACCTTCCCCTGTCAGATGAACAGGGATCGATTGAGCGTGTCCCGTTGTGGACACGCTACATCGATGATGTCTTCTTCATCTGGCAGGGCACATCCGTCGACCTTACTCAGTTTATGTCTCTCCTGAACGGTAATGACCTTAACATTCACCTTACCTTTGTGTCTGATGTTAATTCTATAGACTTTTTGGATGTCACGGTTAAGAAAAGCAATGAGGGTATTTTGAATACGGACATATTCCGCAAACAAACATCTACCAATACCCTACTACACGCCACCTCAGGACATCCAAAACATATGGTTAAATCTATTCCGGTGGGGCAGTTCCTCCGTTTAAGGCGCATATGTTCCAGTATGGTTGACTTTGAAAGACGGGCAGAGAAACTGTCCCTAAGATTCAGGGAGCGTGGATATAGTGGGAGGTCCATAAAAAGAGCATATTTAAGAGCTAAACATACCCCTCGAGATGCATTGATATATGGCCCCCCTACACGATCCTCCTCTAATGGAAAAACTAGATTTATCACTACCTTTAGTAGCCAATCAAATCAGATACGCCGGTCCTTGGAGAAAGCATGGCCTATATTAAAGGTGGACCCAATTATTGGGAAGTTCCTCCCTATTCGACCTCTGATGACATTTAGACGTGCTAGGAATCTTCGGGACTGTTTGGTACGGAGTCACCATGTTAGTCAGCTCCCTCCAACTTTTCTGGGAAGATCTGCTCCTAAAGTTGGGTGCTATCCGTGTGGCCGCTGTGTCGCCTGCCCCAATGTGGATACTTGTGGCACGTTTGTTGACTCTAGGGGCTCTAGGACATATTCTATTAGATCTTACATTACATGTACTACACGATATGTAGTATACTATGCTACCTGCCCATGCGGACTCATCTATGTGGGTTTAACCACCCGCCAGATGAAAGTCCGCATTAGGGAACATGTCCTAGGGATACAGGCGACCTCCGGCCACACGGATGTATCCAAACTTGACACTTTGCCCAGACACTTCAAGGAGTTCCATGGCTGCAATGCATCATTGTTGAGAGTTAGGGGCATTGATGCCCTAAAAATAAATATTAGAGGGGGTCAACTTTCGAAGAGGCTGGGTAGACTGGAGACGCAATGGATTTGGCGTCTCCATACTATCCACCCAGAGGGCCTTAATGAGAATATTTAATTCGCCCCATTTCTATAGTCCACCGGTTGTTGGTGCTGTATTTCCCTTTGCATGTTTCCGCATGCATTTGGTTTTAATCGGTTTTTAATGGTATATTTTATTTTTCAATTTTAGTATTAATCGTGTGGCACCTATGGACGTGTATTTGGCTATCTTCCGGGAAGGATATCTATATGAATGTCTTCTATTCATCCATATTGCGGAATCAACAGGCAGACTGTGACGATTTTGGTTGAAGAAATCCATTTGGACTATATTTATGCTTACATCAATTGCTATACGTACCTACATATCTACTTAAACTTGAGAAATGTGGACTTTTTACTATTTTCTACATATGCCATGGTGGAATGAGGGTATCTACAATAGAGAATGGTCCCCCGGTTCGAGATATTGTTTTTGAATATTGTTAGGAATTTAATCATACACTCTTGGGGATTTTTCTATTTTTTTCATATTTTTTTTCATATTTATTTTTATTATTTTCAGTATTTTTTCACCTACCCTTATATGGTTTTTATATGTTATTTGGTGGTTTTTTTGTTTCTTTTTCCCTGGTATTTCACTTAGGTCTAGTTTTCTTTCCCCCCCTTCCCCCTTTTTTTGTATTGTAGTATATGGGCTGTTCCAATCCATGGATAATATTGATTGACTATAGGTCTTTCAATCAATAGGATGCACTGTTATATTGAGTACCGCTGTATTTCTTTTATTCTATTCAATTGTCTATTTACTTACCACTGCAGCTGCGCCGGAGTCTGTACCAATGTGTCAGCATAACTCCCATTGCGCATGGTAGACTACTAGGAAATGGCCGCCGCTATTATTCCTTGATACAGAAATGTAATCCTCTAGTGTCTGGCAGTGTCTACTTCAATTGCGCATGCCAGACTACAGCAATATGGCCACACACTGTGGGCTCTGTTGCGGTTTTTCTCTATATAGTGATATTCCCTTATGACATGCGCATACATCCGCTCTTCAACCCGGAACTGCTTCCTCTGTCCTCGGCGCCATGGCGCTGACATCTCAGGAGCGCATGGGGCCCCATGTGCTCCTTGTTGTGTGGCGTCAGGTGTTTTCTGAGTGTACTCAGGAGGCAATCCGATGTGATTGGTCAGTTTATGTATGATTGTGTGCCCCTTCCCCCTATATATACATGTAGCCCAGCACTATACCGATGTACCCCTTGATAAAGACATCCGTCGAAACGTACGTCGGGGTGGACGAGGGTGAGGTGCTATTCCAGCCTGACAGATCCTTACACTGACCGGTATGTACACTTTGGATCCTCTGATGTATTAGAGTTTTCCTGTTATTTCTGTGGACACTATGTCCTTACTATATCAGATGTGGATACTCTGATACAGGAGACCTAGTAAATATGATTGTTGCCGGCAAGTATATAGTTAATTGCATGTATTTTTAGTCACCTATACCCTGTCCCTACTTGATGCATGTTGTTATTTGCACAGGGATAACTTCCCTTTGTCATGTTTTTTCCTGGTCTTGATATTTAATAAAGAATTTTGTATATTTGTAAGAATCGGACTGTTTGCTGCTCTTTATATATATAACCCTATATCTACTATATAATTGTCTAGGGGTCACTTCCGTCTGTCTGTCTGTCACGGATATTCATTGGTCGCGGCCTCTGTCTGTCATGGAAATCCAAGTCGCTGATTGGTCGCGGCAAAACAGCCACGACCAATCAGCGACGGCCACAGTCCGGAAGAAAATGGCCGCTCCTTACTCCCCGTAGTCAGTGCCCGGCGCCCGCATACTCCCCTCCAGTCACCGCTCACACAGGGTTAATGGCAGTGTTGACCGCGGTGTAACGCACTCGGTTAACGCTGCTATTAACCCTGTGTGACCAACGTGTGCCTATGCAGCATGAATAGTAAAAAGATCTAATGTTAAAAATAATTTAAAAAATAGAAAATAGTTACATACTCACCCTCCGTTGGCCCCCGGATCCAAGCGGTTACCGATGCTCCCGGATCGAAGCGGTTACCGACTCTCCTCGCGACGCCCCGGTGACCACTCCATGCATTGCGGTCTCGCGAGATGATGACGTGCGGTCTCGTGAGACCTCTATGTCATCATCTCGCGAGACTGCAATGCACTCTTCAGACCGGAGCACGCGAGGACCATCGGTAACCGCTTCGATCCAGGAGCCAACGGAGGGTGAGTATGTAACTATTTTTTATTTTAATTCTTTTTTTTAACAGGGATACGGTGCATACTACGTGACTGGCCAATGTATTACGTGACTGGGCAGTATACTACGTGACTTGGCAGTATACTACGTGACTGGGCAATATACTATGTGGCTGGGCAATATACTACGTGGCTCTGTGCTGTATACTACGTGGCTTGGCAATATACTACGTCGCTGGGCAATATACTATGTGGTTGGGCAATATATTGCGTGGCTGGGCAATATACTACGTGACTGGGCAGTATACTACATGGCTCTAAACTGTATACTATGTGACTGGGCAATATACTATGTGGCTGGGCAGTATACTATGTGGCTGGGCAATATACTACGTGGCTCTGTGCTGTATACTACATGGCTCTAAACTGTATACTATGTGACTGGGCAATATACTATGTCGCTGGGCAATATACTACGTCGCTGGGCAATATACTATGTGGTTGGGCAATATACTACGTGACTGGGCAATATACTACACGGCTCTAAGCTGTATACTACGTGACTGGGCAATATACTATGTGGCTGGGCAATATACTACGTGGCTGAGCAATTAACTACGTGGGCTGTGCAATATACTACGTGGACATGCATACTCTAGAATACCAGATGCGTCAGAATCAGGCCACCATCTCGTATATAATATATATATATATATATATATATATATATATATATATATATATATATATATATATATATATATATATATATATATATATATATATATATACACTCACTGGCCACTTTATTAGGTACACCTGTCCAACTTCTTGTTAACACTTAATTTCTAATCAGCCAATCACATGGCGGCAACTCAGTGCATTTAGGCATGTAGACATGGTCAAGACAATCTCCTGCAGTTCAAACCGAGCATCAGTATGGGGAAGAAAGGTGATTTGAGTGCCTTTGAACGTGGCATGGTTGTTGGTGCCAGAAGGGCTGGTCTGAGTATTTCAGAAACTGCTGATCTACTGGGATTTTCACGCACAACCATCTCTAGGGTTTACAGAGAATGGTCCGAAAAAGAAAAAAAATCCAGTGAGCGGCAGTTCTGTGGGCGGAAATGCCTTGTTGATGCCAGAGGTCAGAGGAGAATGGGCAGACTGGTTCGAGCTGATAGAAAGGCAACAGTGACTCAAATCGCCACCCGTTACAACCAAGGTAGGCCTAAGAGCATCTCTGAACGCACAGTGCGTCGAACTTTGAGGCAGATGGGCTACAGCAGCAGAAGACCACACCGGGTACCACTCCTTTCAGCTAAGAACAGGAAACTGAGGCTACAATTTGTACAAGCTCATCGAAATTGGACAGTAGAAGATTGGAAAAACGTTGCTTGGTCTGATGAGTCTCGATTTCTGCTGCGACATTCGGATGGTAGGGTCAGAATTTGGCGTAAACAACATGAAAGCATGGATCCATCCTGCCTTGTATGGAGCATCTTTGGGATGTGCAGCCGACAAATCTGCGGCAACTGTGTGATGCCATCATGTCAATATGGACCAAAATCTCTGAGGAATGCTTCCAGCACCTTGTTGAATCTATGCCACGAAGAATTGAGGCAGTTCTGAAGGCAAAAGGGGGTCCAACCCGTTACTAGCATGGTGTACCTAATAAAGTGGCCGGTGAGTGTATATATATATATATATATATATATACTCCCGGCCTCGTGATATATATACCACCCTCACTGCAGAGTGCACTGATAACCAGTACGTGACAGGGCAGCCTCTTCCCTGACTGACCTAAGGGTAAGGGAGGCGCGGGAGAGCTGTGCTGTCTAAGCTCTGTCACAGACTGGTGACGGCGGGGGGACATCCGTATCCCAGCTCTCCTCAAATGTTTTTCCTTACAGGCGCGCTTGGCACTTCCGGGGTCTCCAATCTATGTGGCCGGCTCGCTCGGCACTTCTGGGGTCTCCAATCTATGTGGACGGCACGTCCGGGGTCTCCAATCTATGTGGACGGCACGTCCGGGGTCTCCAATCTATGTGGACGGCTCGCTCGGCACCTCCGGTATCTCCAATCTAAGGGGACGGCACGCTCGGCACCTCCGGGGTCTCCAATCTATGTGGACGGCACGCTCGGGACGTTTGGTGTTTCCAATCTACGGGGACGGCGCGCTCGGCAGATCCGGGGTCTCCAATCTATGAGGACGGCTCGCTCGGCACATCCGGGGTCTCCAATCTATGAGGACGGCTCGCTCGGCACCTCCAGGGTCTCCAATCTACGGGGAAGGCGCGCTCAGGACGACCGGGGTCTCCAATCTACGGGGACGGCTCGCTCGGGACGTCCGGGGTCTCCAATCTATGTGGACGGCTCGCTCGGCACTTCCGGGGTCTCCGGCATACAGGAACTTTGTACCGCATCCGCCAGAGTCTCCGGTTGCTGTGGTTCCTTCGCTCTGTTGCCAGGTAACCAGTGAGCCAGACAGGCCCCGCCCTCCGCGCTGCGTCGCTCCCCCTCCCGCTCTGTCGCGCTGGATTGTGGGACACAAACAAACTGATGCGCTGTCCTCCCCTTCGGCCCCCGCCGCTGAGCAGTGGAAGATTCCGAGACCTGGGCCTGTATAATCCACGGAGGCTGACGGCGCGCACTATCTGCCGCCAGAGGGAGAAGTAGGGCACAGAGTGACGGTAGCGGCCGGGATACTGACGTGTGGACAGGCCGCTGTCTGTGTCGGCCGGGGCCGCGGCGGGGGTCTGAGGCCTGTGAGGCGGAGAGCGCGCTGGACGCCTGGTGGGCGACACGGAGGTTAAACTGGCAGGTGAGGCTCGCCGCGTCCGATTCCCGGAGGGTCTGTGGGGAAGAGGCAGCGTGTCCGCCTCTATATGTGACTGCCCAGGGGTATACCGGCGACTACAGAGCGGAGCGCGGACGAGTGTACAACCCCAGTGTGTGTGTGTAGCCCCCCCTCCGTCAGCGGTGTGTGTAGCCCCCCCTCCGTCAGCGCTGTGTGTAGCCCCCCCTCCGTCAGCGGTGTGTGTAGCCCCCCCTCCGTCAGCGGTGTGTGTAGCCCCCCCTCCGTCAGCGGTGTGTGTAGCCCCCCCTCCGTCAGCGTTGTGTGTAGCCCCCCCTCCGTCAGCGGTGTGTGTAGCCCCCCTCCGTCAGCGGTGTGTGTAGCCCCCCCTCCGTCAGCGGTGTGTGTAGCCCCCCCCTCCCGTCAGCGGTGTGTGTGGCCCCCCCCTCCCGTCAGCGGTGTGTGTGGCCCCCCCCTCCCGTCAGCGGTGTGTGTGGCCCCCCCCTCCCGTCAGCGGTGTGTGTGGCCCCCCCCTCCCGTCAGCGGTGTGTGTGGCCCCCCCCTCCCGTCAGCGGTGTGTGTGGCCCCCCCCTCCCGTCAGCGGTGTGTGTGGCCCCCCCCTCCCGTCAGCGGTGTGTGTGGCCCCCCCCTCCCGTCAGCGGTGTGTGTGGCCCCCCCCTCCCGTCAGCGGTGTGTGTGGCCCCCCCCTCCCGTCAGCGGTGTGTGTGGCCCCCCCCTCCCGTCAGCGGTGTGTGTGGCCCCCCCCTCCCGTCAGCGGTGTGTGTGGCCCCCCCCTCCCGTCAGCGGTGTGTGTGGCCCCCCCCTCCCGTCAGCGGTGTGTGTGGCCCCCCCCCTCCCGTCAGCGGTGTGTGTGGCCCCCCCCTCCCGTCAGCGGTGTGTGTGGCCCCCCCCTCCCGTCAGCGGTGTGTGTGGCCCCCCCCTCCCGTCAGCGGTGTGTGTGGCCCCCCCCTCCCGTCAGCGGTGTGTGTGGCCCCCCCCTCCCGTCAGCGGTGTGTGTGGCCCCCCCCTCCCGTCAGCGGTGTGTGTGGCCCCCCCCTCCCGTCAGCGGTGTGTGTGGCCCCCCCCTCCCGTCAGCGGTGTGTGTGGCCCCCCCCTCCCGTCAGCGGTGTGTGTGGCCCCCCCCTCCCGTCAGCGGTGTGTGTGGCCCCCCCCTCCCGTCAGCGGTGTGTGTGGCCCCCCCCTCCCGTCAGCGGTGTGTGTGGCCCCCCCCTCCCGTCAGCGGTGTGTGTGGCCCCCCCCTCCCGTCAGCGGTGTGTGTGGCCCCCCCCTCCCGTCAGCGGTGTGTGTGGCCCCCCCCTCCCGTCAGCGGTGTGTGTGGCCCCCCCCTCCCGTCAGCGGTGTGTGTGGCCCCCCCCTCCCGTCAGCGGTGTGTGTGGCCCCCCCCTCCCGTCAGCGGTGTGTGTGGCCCCCCCCTCCCGTCAGCGGTGTGTGTGGCCCCCCCCTCCCGTCAGCGGTGTGTGTGGCCCCCCCCTCCCGTCAGCGGTGTGTGTGGCCCCCCCCTCCCGTCAGCGGTGTGTGTGGCCCCCCCCTCCCGTCAGCGGTGTGTGTGGCCCCCCCCTCCCGTCAGCGGTGTGTGTGGCCCCCCCCTCCCGTCAGCGGTGTGTGTGGCCCCCCCCTCCCGTCAGCGGTGTGTGTGTGGCCCCCCCCCCTCCCGTCAGCGGTGTGTGTGTGCCCCCCCCCCTCCCGTCAGCGGTGTGTGTGTGGCCCCCCCCCTCCCGTCAGCGGTGTGTGTGTGGCCCCCCCCCTCCCGTCAGCGGTGTGTGTGTGGCCCCCCCCCTCCCGTCAGCGGTGTGTGTGTGGCCCCCCCCCTCCCGTCAGCGGTGTGTGTGTGGCCCCCCCCTCCCGTCAGCGGTGTGTGTGGCCCCCCCCTCCCGTCAGCGGTGTGTGTGGCCCCCCCCCTCCCGTCAGCCCTGTGTGTGGCCCCCCCTCCCGTCAGCCTTGTGTGTGTGTGTAACTAACCGTAAGGAAAACGCACACACAAGAACCGGGGATACGGATATCACCCTGCCGTCACTAATCTGTGACGGAGCTTACACAGTCACCACACTCTGGCGCCCCCCCCCCCCTTACTCTCAGGTCAGTCAGGGAACTGCACCCAGGATAAGTAGTCACCGGAGAGGCTGCCCTGTTACATACCGGTTATCAGGGCACTCTGCAGTGAGGGTGGAATATAAATATATATAAGCCTCCGGTCCATCACTGCCAGGGTTCCCCAATAACACCAGAAAGCTATGCTGCCACCAGTTCCTTGTTAGATATAAGCCCGGTCTGTTAACAAGCTTATATCAGGTCAGAGACCAACCCCAGGTAGAGTATAAGGACTAGCCAGACTCATGGACGTGGGAAATCGGGTTTAGAGATAAAAGAGCAGCCCAATATTAATTGATATTTAAATTGCCAAAAGGCGCACTAGAAACTACAAATATATACAGAGTAACATACAGAGATTACAGCCAGAGGTGCAGATAAAGGGAGAGTACAGGTCAGGATAGCAGTTAGCTGTATGTGTCACGTTACCGTTTCTTATCACTTGTGGATGGAGGGAAGTTCTCATATCCACAGGCACCTGCTTCGTTTCTGGTCCATCTCCACACGTGACGTGACGCGGCTTCCATGGCAGAACAAAGGCTGGAAGTGTGTAGCTAGCTTTTAACCCCTATGTCGCCCCCTCCGATATTCGCCACCACCCCTCTGGGTTGAACTGAATTCTCCTCTCTTGACCTCCTAGCCAAAATAATTCCCAATATCTAGGATGGGTCATAACTTCCTAGCTGGAGGTCGAAACGGGCTGGCTGACATCTCAATGGGTCAGTTCGGGCTGGACTGATAGAGTCCAAACTCTGGTCGGCTAAGTGGTTCTGGATAGCCAGTCTTGATAGCGCGGAATCCGGGGCCGCTAAAGAAATATGAGACGCAGGGGTGCATGCAGGGGGCTCCCTGGATTCTGGTGGTGTATCGGACTTAACCATGAGATGCACAGTACTTCCATAATTCATCTCTAGATGTCGATGACGCTGGGTCTAGATTGGGTATTGATGTTGGCTGCCTTGCACAAAAGACAGCAGGGGTCCAGTTCTGCTCCTCTGTGCTTTCATTAACACGTGGCCTCTAATTCAGTGGCCATTTGGCAGAAGTCCTGCTCTGGTGGGAATCTGTATTTTCCCAAAGGTGGGGGCACATAAGTCCAAAATGGAGTCTCCCTCGTCCACCCCCCGTCAGGTGTGTGTGTGGCATCCCTGCCGTTATTTTCCATTGACTGCAACTCCTCCCTGTCGTCGTTGCTTTGTGCAAAGTTGTCGTGTGTGTGACCCTGAACTTTTACGCTGACCAGGTAGTGTAGCCAGTGGCGGCCTCCTCCTGTTTTGCAGGTACTGTAGCTGGTGGCAGCCTACTGTTTTGCCCTGGCTGGGTAGTGTAGCCGGTGGTGGCCTCCTGTTTTGCCCTGGCCGGGTAGTATAGCTGGTGGCGGCCTCCTGTTTTGCCCTGGCTGGGTAGTGTAGCCGGTGGTGGCCTCCTGTTTTGCCCTGGCCGGGTAGTGTAGCCGGTGGCGGCCTCCTGTTTTGCCCTGGCCGGGTAGTGTAGCCGGTGGCGGCCTCCTGTTTTGCCCTGGCCGGGTAGTATAGCCGGTGGCGGCCTCCTGTTTTGCCCTGGCCGGGTAGTATAGCCGGTGGCGGCCTCCTGTTTTGCCCTGGCCGGGTAGTATAGCCGGTGGCGGCCTCCTGTTTTGCCCTGGCCGGGTAGTGTAGCCGGTGGCGGCCTCCTGTTTTGCCCTGGCCGGGTAGTGTAGCCGGTGGCGACCTCCTGTTTTGTCCTGGTCGGGTAGTTTAGCCGGGGGCGGCCTCCTGTTTTGCCCTGGCCGGGTAGTGTAGCCGGTGGCGACCTCCTGTTTTGTCCTGGTCGGGTAGTTTAGCCGGGGGCGGCCTCCTGTTTTGCCCTGGCCGGGTAGTGTAGCCGGTGGCGGCTTCCTGTCTTGCCCTGGCCAGGTAGTGTTGCCGGTGGCGGCCTCCTTCTGTTTTGTTCTGGTCGGGTAGTGTAGCCGGTGGCGGCCTCCTGTTTTGCCTGGTCCCTGGTGCTCCTGTATCATCTCTAACCAGTCACTGCTGCTGTAGCCTCCTTGGTGGGTTGGTGGCCTGGTACCACTTTTTGGACTGCTCTCGTGACGTCTCCATATTTCTCCCCCGCAGTCACACTTCTGTAGCTGGTCCCAGGATTTGATGTCTCCTCCCCAGCACCTGATGCCAGTAATGGAGCTGTGGATTAATGTGCTCTTATGTGGGATTCTGCTCAGGGGCTGAATAATCCTGAGGGAATGTTCAGGTTTTTTTTTTACTTGGTTTTTGAAGCAGATCCGTCCAGAGGTGTTCTAAATATCTGATGGGTGAAGTTATGTGCAGGTGGGAACGGAAGGAGACCCTGTAGCCCATGCGAGATCATGTTTTCCACTATCCTGCCCACTCTCACAGCTATCTGTGGTGAGGGAGATAAGGGGCTGCCATCTCCTATGATGCCGCTTGTTTCGGTGTAATAAATGCTGGATTCTGATGCCCTGCTGGCAATACTTTGTATTTCCCGTGGTGTAGTCGGGGTCTTCGCCCCTGCACCGTTGTATTATAGAGAGCCACGTGCATACAGGTCACTGCCTGGTGATGAGGGGCTGCCAACACCATGCTAAATGCCAGTGATGCCTGCCCCGTCATCTCTAGCTTCACCTGCTGCTTGTTATGGATGGCACCGGCCTCTGTAGGATTTAGTCACCATAGTAACCAATCTAGGACAGACAAGGTGGGCTCCGGAGCAGCATTCAAATCCTCATACCAGTCCTCTGCCTGGAGGCAGGCGGGCGTGCTGCAGCCTGTGCGCCCAGGATGGTATGTGGAGCAGCAGCTGCCAGTCCTGCAGTAAAGCCGGGGTCTGCTCCTTGTATGCCTCCTCCAGCCATCCAAGCAAGGCTGAAAGGGAGCAGTGGCACACTGAAAGATTGATCAGATAAGGGTCTAATGTCCCTTTATGACATCCATCATATAAACAAACCCTCCTTGTACCAGGGCCTGGCACGCGGACCGGGCGCCTCAGTTTTTACAGTCATTCTTACATTGCTAAGGGAAGCTAAACCAGAATTTGTCTTTTATCCTAAAGGTACCGTCACACTAAGCGACGCTGCAGCGATACAGACAACGATGCCGATCGCTGCAGCGTCGCTGTTTGGTCGCTGGAGAGCTGTCACACAGACCGCTCTCCAGCGACCAACGATGCCGAGGTCCCTGGGTAACCAGGGTAAACATCGGGTTACTAAGCGCAGGGCCGCGCTTAGTAACCTGATGTTTACCCTGGTTACCAGTGTAAAATGTAAAAAAACAAACACTACATACTCACCCTCTGATGTCTGTCACACGTCCCTCGCCGTCCGCTTCCTGCACTGACTGAGCGCCCGCCCTAACAGCAGAGCGGTGACGTCACTGCTGTGCTGTACTTTCACTTACGGCCGGCGCTCAGTCAGTGCAGGAAGCGGACGGCGAGGGACGTGTGACAGACATCAGAGGGTGAGTATGTAGTGTTTGTTTTTTTACATTTTACACTGGTAATCAGGGTAAACATCGGGTTACTAAGCGCGGCCCTGCGCTTAGTAACCCGATATTTACACTGGTTACCATTGTAAAACATCGCTGGTATTGTTGCTTTTGCTGTCAAACACAACGATACACGGCGATCTGACGACCAAATAAAGTTCTGAACTTTAATCAACGACCAGCGATATCACAGCAGGATCCTGATCGCTGCTGCGTGTCAAACTCAACGATATCGCTAGCCAGGACGCTGCAACGTCACGGATTGCTAGCGATATCGTTTAGTGTGACGGTACCTTAAGTTATATGGTAAGGCTCGTTGTAGTGAAATATGTATAGGTATATATGTGTGACTAGCAGTAATTTATCATCTGTCCTGAGACTGCAGGTCTCACAGAGGTCACAGCATATGTTACCCTGAGAAGGCAGTCTACTGTCTCCAATCTCGCCAGGGGGTCTTGCTAAGAACCAGGAAGGGGAAATGTTTCACACCTTCTGTCTCTTTTGAAGGGAGATGTCAATTACAGCCTGACACTATCTATCTATGAGAAACGTTACACAGAGAATTTCACAGGAAATAATGTATTAATTGGCAGAGTGGCCATGGTCCAGTCATAGACAAGCAATTATAATATCAACCTGAGAGGCTGGTCTAGAAATCTGACCTCCAGGATGACTCTATAAATTAGGCCTGTACACATAGAATAGTGGTTCCCAGATTGAGGGGTAGCCAAGCTGATGTGTTCCAGCCTCTTCCCGCTGTGTGCCGTGCGGTGCGTCTCCCTGCCTATTCCCGCTGTGCCGTACGGTGCGTCTTGCTGCCTCTTCCCGCTGTGTGCCGTGCGGTGCATCTCGTTGCTTCTTCCCTCTGTGTGCCGTACGGTGCGTCTCCCTTTTCCCTCTGTGTGCCGTATGGTGCGTCTCGCTGCCTCTTCCCACTGTGTGCCGTGCGATGCCTCTCGTTGATTCTTCCCTCTGTGTGCCGTACGGTGCGTCTCACTGCCTCATCCCTCTGTGTGCCGTGCTGTGCGTCTCTCTGCCTCTTCCCTCTGTGTGCCGTACGGTGCGTCTCGCTGCCTCTTCCCGCTGTGTGCCGTGCAGTGCGTCTCGCTGCCTCTTCCCGCTGTGTGCCGTGCGATGCGTCTCGCTGCCTCTTCCCTCTGTGTGCCATGCGGTACGTCTCTCTGCCTCTTCCCTCTCTGTGCCGTGCGGTACGTCTCGCTGCCTCTTCCCGCTGTGTGCCGTGAGATGCGTCTCGTTGCTTCTTCCCTTTGTGTGCCGTGCGGTGCGTCTCTCTGCCTCTTCCCTTTGTGTGCCGTGCGGTGCGTCTCTCTGCCTCTTCCTTCTGTGTGCCGTACGGTGCATCTCGCTGCCTCTTCCCTCTGTGTGCCGTGCGATGCATCTCGTTGCTTCTTCCCTCTGTGTGCCTTGCGGTGCGTCTCTCTGCCTCTTCCCTCTGTGTGCCGTACGGTGCGTCTCGCTGCCTCTTCCCTCTGTGTGCGGTGCGTCTCTCTGCCTCTTCCCGCTGTGTGCCGTGCAGTGCATCTCGTTGCTTCTTCCCTCTGTGTGCCGTGCGGTGCGTCTCTCTGCCTCTTCCCTCTGTGTGCCGTACGGTGCATCTCGCTGCCTCTTCCCGCTGTGTGCCGTGCCGTGCATCTCGTTGCTTCTTCCCTCTGTGTGCCGTGCGGTGCGTCTCTCTGCCTCTTCCCGCTGTGTGCCGTACGGTGCGTCTCGCTGCCTCTTCCCGCTGTGTGCCGTGCGGTGCATCTCGTTGCTTCTTCCCTCTGTGTGCCGTGCGGTGCGTCTTCTGCCTCTTCCCGCTGTGTGCCGTGCGGTGCGTCTCTCTGCCTCTTCCCTCTGTGTGCCGTGCGGTGCGTCTCTCTGCCTCTTCCCGCTGTGTGCCTTGCGGTGCATCTCGTTGCTTCTTCCCTCTGTGTGCCGTGTGGTGCATCTCGCTGCCTCTTCCCGCTGTGTGCCGTGCAGTGCGTCTCGCTGCCTCTTCCCGCTGTGTGCCTTGCGGTGCATCTCGTTGCTTCTTCCCTCTGTGTGCCGTGTGGTGCGTCTCTCTGCCTCTTCCCTCTGTGTGCCGTACGGTGCATCTCGCTGCCTCTTCCCGCTGTGTGCCGTGCAGTGCGTCTCGCTGCCTCTTCCCGCTGTGTGCCGTGCGGTGCGTCTCTCTGCCTCTTCCCGCTGTGTGCGGTGCGTCTCTCTGCCTCTTCCCGCTCTGTGCCGTGCGGTGCGTCTCTCTGCCTCTTCCCGCTCTGTGCCGTGCGGTGCGTCTCGTTGCCTCTTCCCTCTGTGTGCCGTGCGGTGCGTCTCGTTGCCTCTTCCCTCTGTGTGCCGTGCGGTGCGTCTCGTTGCCTCTTCCCTCTGTGTGCCGTGCGGTGCGTCTCGTTGCCTCTTCCCTCTGTGTGCCGTGCGGTGCGTCTCTCTGCCTCTTCCCTCTGTGTGCCGTGCGGTGCGTCTCTCTGCCTCTTCCCTCTGTGTGCCGTGCGGTGCGTCTCGTTGCTTCTTCCCTCTGTGTGCCGTGCGTCCCGCTGCCTCTTCCCCTCGCCCTATGCCATGCGGCGGCCCCTTGTATATAGCGTGTGGCGCACCTCACAGCCCCCTGTATACTGTGCGGCCCCTTCCACTCCCTCATTTATGGAGTGCAGCCCCCCCCACTGCCTTACACTAAACGTGATGTACCTACGGTAGGCCCTGACAGCAAGCTGAGATATTGATGAGCGCTTGATACAGTTCCTATTGGGAGCATGTGAGGGCCGTGTGTGCGCCCTCTGAGGCTGCGGGTGCATCGTCCTCCTGGTCCCTTCATGGTACATTTTTGCTGTAATGACGTTGGCGGTGACCACACATTTTGCAGCATTTTGTCAAGGTCTCTGGCAGGCGGCAGCAGCATCCATTATTCTTCAGGGCCCAGTGCAGTGGAAGGTGAGTTCCGGGGCCTGTCCGCCCTGTTGGCTGCCGGCCGCCTGCACCTGTGCTACATGTGGACCCGCGTGACGGCTGCTGTGACTTCACCTCCTCCCTTGCTGCAAAGATCAAACCCCTCATAAAGCCCTTTGTACACACTGCTGCAGCCCCCCAGATGTCCCCTGTGTTTAGTATTGGGGTCAGAGGGCATGATGGCGTATTGAGCTGGGGCCCTTGTGGAGTTCTGGTTATTCTCACAGCTGATGGTTTGTAACATTGTATCCTGTCTAGACAGTGAGTCTGGATCCATTGTGGGTAACTATGGTGTGACCTGCCATGGATATCGGACCCCAGGCTCTTCCTACCTGCTCTGATGCTACATTGGCACCACTTTAAAAGGCCGCACGGCCGACATTCGCTAACGGCGCCCCGTGGATGTAAATACCACCGCAGCGGACATCCCCCAGAGCGAGGAGCCGAGTGTCGCCCCAGGCATTGGGTGCAATTCTTGGCCCTTGGGTCACCACTATGATTTTCTCTCTTGTCAATTGAGTCCCTTCCGTGATTTTTATTTAAACTTAGCATAATATGCCCAGCAAAGCGGCACTAACCCCGGGCCGACACATAATCACAGCCCTGCTCTGTTATCTAAACCGCTCACACAGGCACACGTACAAATCCCCAACTCAGAGCATTGAAGGTCGGCGGCAGCCAAAACCCCTGTATAATATCATGTTCACAAGTAGAGGCGCAACAAAGGAAAAGCTGATGTAGAAATATCATCTAAATATATCACCCTGTACTGATCCTGCCTTACATCCTGTATCATACTCCAGAGCTGCACTCACTATTCTGCTGGTGCAGTCACTGTGTACATACATTACATTACTGATCCTGCCTTACATCCTGTATTATACCCCAGAGCTGCACACACTACTGTGCTGGTGCAGTCACTGTGTACATACATTACTGATCCTGAGTTACATCCTTTATTATACCCCAGAGCTGCACTCACTATTCTGCTGGTGCAGTCACTGTGTACAAACATTACATTACTGATTCTGAGTTACACCACGTATTATACTCCAGAGCTGCACTCACTATTCTGCTGGTGCAGTCACTATGTACATACATTACTGATCCTGAGTTACATCCTGTATTATACCCCAGAGCTGCCCTCACTATTCTGCTGGTGCAGTCACCGTGTACATACATTACATCACTGATCCTGAGTTACACCCTGTATCATACATACTCCAGAGCTGCACTCACTATTCTGCTAGTGCAGTCACTGTGTACATACATTACACTACTGATCCTGAGTTACATCCTGTATTATACTCCAGAGCTGCACTCACTTTTCTGCTGGTGCAGTCACCGTGTACATACATTACATCACTGATCCTGAGTTACATCCTGTATTATACTCCAGAGCTGCACTCGCTATTCTGCTGGTGCTGTCACTGTGTACATACATTACATTACTGATCCTGAGTTACATCCTGTATTATACCCCAGAGCTGCACTCACTATTGTGCTGGTGCAGTCACTGTGTGCAAACATTACATTACTGATACTAAGTTACCTCCTGTATTATACCCCAGAGCTGCACTCACTATTCTGCTGGTGCAGTCACCGTGTACATACATTACATTACTGATCCAGAGATACCTCCTGTATTATACCCCAGAGCTGCACTCAATATTCTGCTGGTGCAGTCACTGTGTACATACATTACTGCCACGAATCCCAGGGAGGATAACTTTATTATCCCCACTGCCCAATTTGTCATGAACCGGCGTTGTTTGCTTGTCCCTGCTTCCTTTCTGAATGGGGATTTATCTATATCCCACCTCCCAGTTTCGGTTTGGAACTTGCAGCTCTCTGGCGCCCCCTTACCTTCAGGTCAGACCGGGTACTGCACCTAGGATAATTAGTCGCCAGAAAGGCTGCCTTACTTTGTACTGGCTAATGGGCATGCTGCAGGGCGATAGAACTACTCTCACTCAGGCGGGAACAATAATTATCAACGCCGTCTGTCACTACAAAGCCTCCCAAACGCACAGGACAAATCTGCTGCCACCAGCTCCGATTACTTAATTAATAACGGGTCTGGAGCCAACCCAAATTAGTAGCGTAATTCACTTCAGAGGACATGACAGTACGTTATAGAGCAAAGAGGAACAAAGCTAGTAATTTTACATATTTTACTCCAAAAAGGTAGGTAGTGTTTACAAAAGGGTAAAAGGATATTATAAAAGAAAAGTATCGTATGTACAGTACAATTACAAATAAAATGGGATTAACGTTGAAAAAACACTTACAGTTCCTTATGTAATTTGATCTCAAGGCAGACCATGTGGCTCGGTCGACACATCTAGATGCATTTCAGATGGGTCTCGCAGCTAGACCCTAGACAAGACTAATGAAGAATGATGTCTCACTCACTTATCTCCGTGCCCAAAACCAAGGCACTCCCCCTGTGGTGACCTCTCTCAGAGGCTGAATACTCCCTTTTCTTAGTGTTATGACAAGCCATTTCTGTATATAACTCGCTGTATGAACCTCGTAGAAGAACGACACAAGGATCATGATGCTCACTACTTCATGGGGGTTCTTATAAGTATAAACACGGCGTATATACATGACCCACTTACGGAGAAATCCGTTCCTTGCATTTCGTTGGATTTAGATCCTAGCGATTTCAGTGAGTTATAGATTTCTTGGTGGACATTCGGAATATGTAACCTTTATATCTCTATCCCTGATCGGTGCCATTATACATAACTTTTCAAGAACAAGAGTCCCATGTGATTTGAAAGTTGCTGTACCAGTTATAGCTGGTATCAGGTGGGAGGGAGGATTAGGGGTTTAGACAGAAGACTGGCTTTCCCAGCTCAAAGCCATGAAAATTCCTCAGCGATTTCAGTGAGTGTTGCTGTCACGCTGGTCTCACATTACAGCTAGATAGCAGGGGGGAGGGCGGGAGAAAGGTGAAATTGCCCACTGGCACATGCAAGCAGAGGAAACTGCAGCTGAGAGCTCTGTATGTGTAATTGAAGTAATACGAAATTCTTCATCTTTCCTGAGAATTACTGATCCTACATCCTGTATTATACCCCAGAGCTGCAGTCACTGTTCTGCTGGTGCAGTCACTGTGTACATACAATACATTATTGATCCTGAGTTACATCATGTATTATATTCCAGAGCTGCACTCACTATTCTGCTGGTGCAGTCACTGTGTACAAACATTACATTACTGATCCTGAGTTACCTCCTGTATTATCCTCCAGAGCTGCACTCACTATTCTGCTGGTGCAGTCACTGTGTACATACATTACATTATTGATCCTGAGTTATATCCTGTATTATACTCCAGAGCTGCACTCACTATCCTGCTGGTGCAGTCACTGTGTACATACAATACATTACTGATCCTGAGTTACATCATGTATTATACCCGAGAGCTGCACTCACTATTCTGCTGGTGCTGTCACTGTGTGCATACATTACATTACTGATCCTGAGTTACGTCCTGTATTATACTCCAGAGCTACACTCACTATTCTGCTAGTGCAGTCACTGTGTACATACATTACTGATCCTGAGTTACGTCCTGTATTATACCCAAGAGCTGCACTCACTATTCTGCTGGTGCTGTCACTGTGTACATACATTACTGATCCTGAGTTACATCCTGTATTATACCCCAGAGCTGCACTCACTATTCTGCTGGTGCAGTCACTGTGTACATACATTACTGATCCTGAGTTACATCCTGTATTATACCCCAGAGCTGCACTCACTATTCTGCTGGTGCACTCACTGTGTACATACATTACATTACTGATGCTGAGTTACATCCTGTATTATACTCCAGAGCTGCACTCACTATTCTGCTGATGCAGTCACTGTGTACATACATTACATTACTGATCCTGAATTACATCCTGTATTATACTCCAGAGCTGCACTCACTATTCTGCTGGTGCAGTCACTGTGTACATACATACATTACTGATCCTGAATTACATCCTGTATTATACCCCAGAGCTGCACTCACTATTCTGCTAGTGCAGTCACTGTACATACATTACTTATCATGCATTCTCCTCCAGAGCTGCACACTCAGATCTCGTCTTTGTCTTCCAGATTCGGAGTTACTGCACTTGTTTCTGAAGAGGAGAAAGCACCATCTCTCCAGAAACCTCAGGATGGGGGTGAAGACGTTCACTCACAGCTCGCCGGCGCACAGTCAGGAGATGCTGGGGAAGCTGAACATGTTGCGGAATGACGGCCATTTCTGTGACATCACCATCCGGGTGCAGGACAAGATCTTCCGGGCACATAAGGTGGTGCTGGCGGCATGCAGCGAGTTCTTCCGCAGTAAGCTGGTGGGTCAGGCAGAGGAGAGCGCTCAGTGCGTCCTGGATATACACCACGTGACGGTGACCGGATTCATCCCGCTGCTGGAGTACGCCTACACCGCCACCCTCTCCATCAACACGGAGAACATCATCGACGTGCTGGCCGCCGCCAGCTACATGCAGATGTTCAGCGTGGCCAGCACCTGCTCCGAGTTCATGAAGTCCAGCATATTGTGGAACACTCAGCAAGAGAAGGTGCTGGACACCGGGCAGGAGAACACCAGCAGCAACTTCCGGGACGGCAGCTTGTCCCCGGTGTCCTCCGAGTGCAGTGTGGTGGAGAGGACCATCCCCATCTGTCGCGAGTCCAGACGTAAACGGAAAAGCTACATTGTGATGTCCCCCGAGAGCCCCCTGAAGTGCAGCACACAGACCAGCTCCCCACAAGTGCTTAACCCCACACCTTCCTACACCGAGGCCAGGGGTCAGCCCGTGGACTCTTCTCACGCCTTCCCGTGGACTTTCCCCTTCGGCATTGACCGGAGATTGCAGCCAGATAAGGTGAAGCAGATAGAGTCCAGAACATTAGAACTGCCCGGACCCTCGGAGATCGCCAGAAGGGTGACGGATTATGTGCCCTGTGAAAGTACGAAGGTCAGCTCCCCGTTGGTGATGGAGGACGACGTGCGGGTTAAGGTGGAGCGGCTCAGTGACGAGGAGGTGCACGAGGAAGTGTCCCAGCCGGTCAGTGCCTCCCAGAGCTCCATGAGCGACCAGCAGACCGTCCCGGGCAGCGAGCAGGTGCAGGAGGATCTTCTGATCAGCCCACAGTCATCCTCCATAGGTGAGAGCCGCCAGCTGTGCCAGCCGATAGTGCTGCCCCCGGAGCTGCCACACAGCGGATCAGTGCCCCCATCATCCCCGACCCCCGGGGGTACCACACAGCAGAACTCTACCCCCATCATCCCCGATTCCTGGAGCTCGCAGTGTAATGTACCACACAGCGGATCACTACCCCCGCCATCCCTGAGCTTTTGGTGTAGACCCCAGCAGACATTCCATGTGATAATCCAGTCCCAGTAATGCCAGACTTTACGGCCCGTCGCCTCGTGTACGGCCTCCCACGCTCTAGTCCTGCAGCACAGAGGGTGTCGGGCTCCTATATATGATGTAGTGATAATCTAGGATGTTCATTGTTAAGGGGGGTCCACCATTATTCTCCTGTTGGGTTCTCAGCCGTCTTTATACCACACTGTGTGACCAAAAAAAGCCCCAGCTGCTCTTCCTCTCCTGCGGCTCTGGGGCTGTGAGGCCCCTGTGGTCTCTGAGGCAGAGGAGCTGCGTACACATCAGGTGTTGGCCTTAGCCGTGACCCCACGGTGTGAGGCTCCCCCTATGTCACATACACACACCACTCAGTATGGATGGTCACATGACAGTCCAGGACCCCACACAAAGGTGGTCCTGCTCCAGTTCTCCACAGTGAATGGAGAAACTTGTAAGTCTGATCAGCGAGGGTCCCGGACCACCACAATCATGGAACAATATCACACTGTCTTCTGTGGTTGGATTAACCTTTGCTGAATGGCTCTTGTCCAGTAGCTGGTTTGCTCCTGTGATGGCGCCAGGACCCCGCTGTGTATTTGTGCCCCTTCTGTGATGGCGCCAGGACCGTACTGTGTATGTGTGCCCCTCCTGTTATTGCGCCAGGACCGTAATGTGTATGTGTGCCCCTCCTGTGATGGCGCCGGGACCCCGCTGTGTAGGTGTGCCCCTCCTGTGATGATGCCAGGACCCCGCTGTGTATCTGTGCCCCTCCTGTGATGGCGCCATGACCCCGCTGTGTATCTGTGCCCCTCCTGTGATGGCGCCAGGACCCCGCTGTGTACAGTACAGACCAAAAGTTTGGACACCCCTCATTTAAAGATTTTTCTGTATTTTCATGACTATGAAAATTGTACATTCACACTAAAGGCATCAAAACTATGAATTACCACATGTGGAATTATATACTTAACAAAAAAGTGTGAAACAACTGAAATTATGTCTTATATTCTAGGTTCTTCAAAGTAGCCACCTTTTGCTTTGATGACTGCTTTGCACACTCTTGGCATTCTCTTGATGAGCTTCAAGAGGTAGTCACCAGGAATGGTCTTCCAACAATCTTGAAGGAGTTCCCAGAGATGCTTAGCACTTGTTGGCCCTTTTGCCTTCACTCTGCGGTCCAGCTCACCCCAAACCATCTTGATTTGTGTCAGGCCTGGTGACTGTGGAGGCCAGGTCATCTGGCGTAGCACCCCATCACTCTCCTTCTTGGTTAAATAGCCCTTACAAAGCCTGGAGGTGTGTTTGGGGTCATTGTCCTGTTGAAAAATGATGGTCCAACTAAATGCAAACCGGATGGAATAGCATGCCGCTGCAAGATGTGGTAGCCATGCTGGTTCAGTATGCCTTCAATTTTGAATAAATCCCCAACAGTGTCACCAGTAAAGCACCCCCACGCCATCACACCTCCTCCTCCATGCTTCACGGTGGGAACCAGGCATGTAGAGTCCATCCGTTCACCTTTTCTGCATCGCACAAAGACACGGTGGTTGGAACCAAAGATCTCAAATTTGGACTCATCAGACCAAAGCACAGATTTCCACTGGTCTAATGTCCATTCCTTGTGTTCTTTAGCCCAAACAAGTCTCTTCTGCTTGTTGCCTGTCCTTAGCAGGGGTTTCCTAGCAGCTATTTTACCATGAAGGCCTGCTGCACAAAGTCTCCTCTTAACAGTTGTTGTAGAGATGTGTCTGCTGCTAGAACTCTGTGTGGCATTGACCTGGTCTCTAATCTGAGCTGCTGTTGACCTGCGATTTCTGAGGTTGGTGACTCGGATAAACTTATCCTCAGAAGCAGAGGTGACTCTTGGTCTTCCTTTCCTGGGGAGGTCCTCATGTGAGCCAGTTTCTTTGTAGAACTCGATGGTTTTGCCACTGCACTTGGGGGGAGACTTTCAAAGTTTGTCCAGTTTTTCGGACTGACTGACCTTAATTTCTTAAAGTAATGATGGCCACTCGTTTTTCTTTACTTAGCTGCTTTTTTCTTGCCATAATACCAATTCTAACAGTCTATTCAGTAGGACTTGCATGTGGGATAGCTGCGGAGACACCATCACGTGTTTCTCAACGCAAGCAGTGAATAGCCAGGCCTTTCCCCGGGAAGGAACAACCACGGGAAGGGCAGCATCCAATACAGGAAAACCACCTATGCCAAGCATGGTATCCATCCACAGACAGCTGTTTCGGGGTGTTTGCCCCTCATCAGTGTGGAGTAGGAATCTGGCTATTAGGAGCAGTGCCTAGTAAAAGGCTGTAAAGGCACAGATGATTGGCCTCGGGGAGACCAAAACATCCAACACCGCGGAGACACCATCACGTGTTTCTCAACGCAGTGATCCAGAACACTGCCCCCATCCCTTATGGGAAATATGCAAATGCATGTGGGATAGCTGCGGAGACACCATCACGTGTTTCTCAACGCAAGCAGTGAATAGCCAGGCCTTTCCTAATAGCCAGATTCCTACTCCACACTGATGAGGGGCAAACACCCCGAAACAGCTGTCTGTGGATGGATACCATGCTTGGCATAGGTGGTTTTCCTTTATTGGATGCTGCCCTTCCCGTGGTTGTTCCTTCCCGGGGAAAGGTCTGGCTATTCACTGCTTGCGTTGAGAAACACGTGATGGTGTCTCCGCAGCTATCCCACATGCATTTGCATATTTCCCATAAGGGATGGGGGCAGTGTTCTGGATCACTGCGTTGAGAAACACGTGATGGTGTCTCCGCAGTGTTGGATGTTTTGGTCTCCCCGAGGCCAATCATCTGTGCCTTTACATATTCAGTAGGACTATCAGCTGTGTATCCACCAGACTTCTGCACAACACAGCTGATGGTCCCAACCCCATTTATAAGGCAAGAAATCCCACTTATTAAACCTGACAGGGCACACCTGTGAAGTGAAAACCATTCCCGGTGACTACCTCTTGAAGCTCATCAAGAGAATGCCAAGAGTGTGCAAAGCAGTCATCAAAGCAAAAGGTGGCTACTTTGAAGAACCTAGAATGTAAAACATAATTTCAGTTGTTTCACACTTTTTTGTTAAGTATATAATTCCACATGTGTTAATTCATAGTTTTGATGCCTTCAGTGTGAATTTACAATTTTTCATACAGAAAAATCTTTAAATGAGAAGGTGTGTACAAACTTTTGGTCTGTACTGTATGTGTGCCCCTCCTGTGATGGCGCCTGGACCGTGCTGTGTATGTGTGCCCCTCCTGTGATGGCGGGAGCACCCCGCTGTGTATGTGTGCCCCTCCTGTGATGGTGTCAGGACCCTGCTGTGTATGTGTGCCCCTCCTATGATGGCGCCAGGACGGAGCTGTGTGTGTGCCTCTCCTGTGATAGCGCCAGGACCCTGCTGTGTATGTGTGCCCCTCCTGTGATGGCGCCGGTACCCTGCTGTGTATGTGTGCCCCTCCTGTGATGGCGCCAGGACGGAGCTGTGTATGTGTGCCCCTCCTGTGATGGCGGGAGCACCTCGCTGTGTATGTGGACGCTGTTGTTTCCCTCCTGTATTACATCCCCCGATGATTACCCGCGCTCTGTGCCCTCTGTCCTCTAGGCTCCATTGATGAGGGTGTTGGTGAAGGTCTGCCCACGCTCCAGGGGACGGCCAGCAGCAATGTCCATGCAGATGACGATGACAGGTGAGTGTGTGACCGCTCGTACACCATCCTCTGATTTTTGCGGCTTCTCCTTATATGTTCCTTGTCATGAGGTTGCAGGTTGCCCTCGAGCCCGTCACAGACCCTCCTCCGTCATCCGTTATATGGGCGGTCCCGACCCGTCAGTGAATGGCGCCATCACTGTGTCCTCCTGTCGTTATAGGTTGGAGAATGTCCAGTATCCATACCAGTTGTACCTGACTCCATCCACGAGCAGCACGGAGCGGCCGAGTCCCAACGGCCCCGACAGACCTTTCCAGTGCCCGACCTGCGGCGTGCGCTTCACCCGAATCCAAAACCTGAAGCAGCATATGCTTATTCATTCTGGTTAGTCTGCGAAAATGGCGTCGCGCGGCCGTCACTTCCTTCATTGTGTCTGCCTGTCAGTGTATCGCCTGCGCAGCGAGGAAGAACAAGTAGTGTGTAACCTTGCGGACACATCCTTCTGATTCATCATGTATAGTGAGACGACATGGCCGCACGCTCCGCTGATATAGTGAGACGACGTGGCCGCACGCTCCGCTGATATAGTGAGACGACGTGGCTGCACACTCCGCTGATATAGTGAGACGACGTGGCCGCACGCTCCGCTGATATAGTGAGACGACGTGACCGCACGCTCCCCTGATATAGTGAGACGACGTGACCGCACGCTCCCCTGATATAGTGAGACGACGTGACCGCACGCTCCGCTGATATGGTGAGACGACGTGGCCGCACGCTCTGCTGATATAGTGAGACGACGTGACCGCACGCTCCGCTGATATAGTGAGACGACGTGGTCGCACCCTCCGCTGATATGGTGAGACGACGTGGCCGCACGCTCCGCTGATATAGTGAGACGACGTGACCGCACGCTCCGCTGATATAGTGAGACGACGTGGCCGCAGCCTCCGCTGATATGGTGAGACGACGTGGCCGCACGCTCCGCTGATATAGTGAGACGACGTGACCGCACGCTCCGCTGATATAGTGAGACGACGTGGCCGCACCCTCCGCTGATATAGTGAGACGATGCTCCGCTCGCATAGTGAGGTTGTCTGGGGTTATAGGCTTCTCCATCCTCGTACCTTGCCCGTACTCTGCATGACGTGGGCCCTTTTCTCCCTTCTGTACCTTGTGAATGGGAAGTATTGGAAGGACAGTGCCATTTTGAATGGCAGCCAACAGAGAGCAGTAGACGTCTTTGGTGTAAACTATTCACGTATTTGATCGCTCCCTTTTCTTTTCCTAGGAATTAAACCATTTCAGTGTGATCGCTGTGGGAAAAAATTCACTCGGGCTTACTCCTTAAAGATGCATCGGCTGAAACACGAAGGTAAACGCTGTTTCCGGTGCCAGATTTGTAGTGCAACATTCACTTCCTTCGGGGAATACAAACACCACATGCGGGTTTCCCGGCACATTATCCGCAAGCCTCGGATATACGAGTGCAAAACATGCGGCGCCATGTTTACCAACTCTGGAAATTTAATCGTGCACCTGAGGAGCCTGAACCACGAAGCGTCAGAGCTAGCAAACTACTTCCAGAGCAGGTGAGGTGCACAGCAAGATGCCAGCCGATGTAACCCAATGTTCCTCCACACAGCAGCCGCCGGGGCGCAGAGCAGCACCGACATTGATACACGGGTGTCTATAGATGCGTGCATGGGGCTGCAGCAGAGATGCCCTATGGGAGCCCATGGAGGGTGCAGTACAGCTCCGCTCCACTGCCAGGAGCCATAGTGCAGCCGCCAGCACGGGGCAGCCAGAGGACGGACGGGTAGGTACAGGAGGACACGCTGATTGCAGCACAGAAATCCACATTTTGTGTGAATATCCGTTTCCTCAACCTCGTTCACAAGCATCAGAATATGTTGATGGAGTAAAAAGTGTGACAGAACGTAGTGTCCTGTGTATCCCCGAGAGTCTGCACCAAAAGCGGATGCACTGGTCCCCAAATTGCCGCAGACTTAATGTAACGGAGGGATGAGTCTGCAAAGCCTTTTACTCCATCATGTAATCGTAAAGACAGGAAAGCAAGAAGGTCAGCCATGTACAGCCTGCTCCGTCCTGGAGACCATGCATATCCAGAGGTTCTAGGTAGGGTTGATCGAATAGCTTCAGTGCTTCCCGAATATCTGCATCGGTGACCCGGCTTCCTGGGGCCCCCGATAATCAGCTGTCCGATGCTGGATGTGTCACTGTGGTGTGACCGACACAGCACATACCTGGGGCCCGCCGATAATCAGGTGTCCGATGCTGCATGTGTCACTGTGGTGTGACCGGCACAGCACATACCTGGAGCCCCCGATAATCAGGTGTCCGATGCTGCATGTGTCACTGCAGTGTGACCGGCACAGGACATACCTGGGGCCCCCGATAATCAGGTGTCCGATGCTGCATGTGTCACTGCGGTGTGACCGGCACAGCACATACCTGGGGCCCCCGATAATCGGGTGTCCGATGCATGTGTTACTGTGGTGTGACCGGTGCAGCACATACCTGGGGCCCCCGATAATCAGCTGTCCGATGCTGGATGTGTCGCGGCGGTGTGACCGGCACAGCACATACCTGGGGCCCCCGATAATCAGGATAGCCGGTTTGTTCTGCTCTCCATACATGTGCTGTGCCGGTCACCCACCCGCAACACATGCAGCTGATTATCGGGGGCCCCAGGAAGCCGGGTTCCCTCTGTATATTCGATGAGTGCTGAAGCTATTCAATCTACCCTAGTTCTAGGCCCAAAGCCTGAGGCTGCACTACTGAGGGTGACGGTAGTGTCCTATCCACGTTCTGCCGGACTGCCCTCACCCCATCAGGGCAGAGATTGCCTCAGTAGTGCAGCCTCTGGGTTTGGGCTGTCTGATCTCCTCAGCTTTTCTTGCTGACTTCATGTTTTCTCATTTTCCAGTAATCCTGAACCTTCCACCCGTCCCTTCTCCCATCTGCCTTCCGGGTTCACATCAGCCCTTGTATTTCTCATTTTATATTCCATCAGTGGAGCAGAAAGCTAAGAAATCCGGACATCGGGGTGACAGATGGACGGACACCATTCATTACTGAGGTGCCGGCATAGAAAATATCAAACTCTGCTATACTCTCCCTCTGTGGGACGGCTGCCCCCGAGTCTGTGCCCTCACCACACTCCTTCCCTCAGGTCGATGCTCCTCCTCCGAGTCGGCGCTCCTTCACCCTCCGGATCGGCGCTCACCCCCAACCCCCCTTTCCCCTCCGGATCGGTGCTAAACACCCTCCCCCTTACCTCCGTGTTGGCGCTCATCCCAGAACACCCCACCTTTCCCCTCCTGGGCGGCACTGACCCCTAATGTCTCTCCCCCCCCCTTCCTCCTCTGGGCCGGCGCTCCCCTACCCCGCCATTATCCCTCCGGGTTGGCGCTACTTCCCCCATTTCCCCTCTCCTCCCGCGGGTTGGCATGCCCCATCCTCCACCTCTGCCCTGTTTTTAGTAAGGCTGGGTTCACACTGCGTCTGTGGCGTCCGTTAAACGGACTACGTTACACCGCGGCATAACGCGGTGTAACGTAGCCTGTTAACGCCGCCATTAAGTTCTATGTCGGACGCATCACTAGCGCCCGCCCACAATAAGCATGCGCTAGCCATGTACCGTCATTGAGTGACGGACCCTGGGACGCGGGCTGCAGTGTTTCCGGGTCCGTCACTGCTAGCGCAGATAGAGATAGCAGATGTTCTATCAGCGCTAGTGATGTGACAAGTCGGCACTTGCGTTAACAGCAGCCCGTTACTGTATGTGTTTAACGGGCTGCTGTTAATGCAGTGTGAACCTAGCCTTACGGGCTGCAGTGGTCACGACTAGTTGCATCGGTCACACGCGCTCCCATTGCTGGGCTCATTGGTGGCGCTGATGTCGGGGCAGCTCACTGGACCTCAGAGGGCGAGTACTGCACTTATTTTCTACATCTTCACCCCTATAATATTGAAGTGCAGCCCAGCCGGCCCCCCGATACCGTGTTTGCAGACAAGGTGATGGCTGATTAGATGGCTTGTGTATTTTCCTGACCCCCGAGGGGCCGGAGCTGCTGTATTCGGTGCAGACCCTACGTCTGTCCACCGTATCTCTGGTGCCGGCCCCATCAGAAACGTGCTGTGAACAGGCCGTGATTCCGGGAGGGAGGATACTGGTGGTCTCTGCTCCGGTGGTGTGCCCTCATGGTAAGAGTGTGCTGTTGTCTTCTTCTCCGCAGTGATTTCCTAGTCCCGGATTACCTGAGTCAGGAGCAGGAAGAGGTTCTTGGGCAGTACGAGCTGGTAGAACACGGCTTTGAAAGCAACTCGTCTGTCCAAATGCCTGTCATCTCCCAGGTGTCCTCCACCCAGAACTGCGAGAGCTCCTTCCCGCTGGGCTCCCTGAGCGGCCTCGCAGACAAGGAGGGCGACGAGGAGGAGCTGACGGAGCCTGCCAAGGCCTCCCCGCTGGAAGGAGAAACCAGCCGAGATGACACCCCCAAAGCAGAGGTGGCTTCCATTGCTGTGGAGTAGCTGAGCACCTGCGCCCGGACTTCACGTTTCTTCATTTTTAACCTTTTTTTTCTTCTTTTTTGGAAAATGCCTATGTTTGGTCAGTTCTAGTTTCTCTTTACATTTCTTTTCTGAGTAATGAGTATATGATCCCCATGCGGACACTACGGGGAGGCAGCCGCATCTACCGCAGGCCGACACCTGGAAACCACTGCTTGCCCCTTAATGGGAGGAGCCTCTGCTTTACCTGGATAATTCCCTCACTGTCGCCATGGAGCCGGCGGTGCAGAGACTCCTCCCCCACCGCTGGCTTTGTGTGATCGTCTGATCCTTAAAGGTACAGGCAGGCGAGCGCAGGGATCCTCCCCAGCCCTTGACGTTTTCATGTCCTTGTGATCTCTGATTGGAGTGTTTGATCCTTTTTGATGTGAGGAGTGACCGTGTCGTCTCGGTGGGATGTCGCTGCCCTGGTACAGACATTTATCTCCTTTGTCCCCAGCTTATCCCGCGTGTTCATTTTAGAACGTCTCTGACCAAATGTGTTCACCAGCATCGTGAATTGTACGGGTCGCCTCCCGCCCTGCGGAGCGCTGTACACACGTGTAGGCTGACCGGCCAATGCTACGGTCCAGCTAAAGTCGCCAAGCACAAGGTATGGAGACCGGCGACGCTCCGACTGCTTCATGTTTCATCGTTCGGCTGCTGTTGCTCTAGGTAACGATGTCGCCGGTTTCCTCTTTATGTACTAACCTTTTATTATACCAGAACTTGTACCTTTACTACTTTATAGGGGTTTATTATTTTTTCTTTTATTTTAAGCCTTAGCGGAGCGGAGGTCCCATGTTTCTGCTCTGGGGGGGGCGTTAGAGATCTGCGGTGGTCGTGGGCACAGCCGGTGTTGTCATTGGCTGGTGGCAGCGTTTGGAAGGATGAGCAGTCTCTGCTCCGGGAAAGCCACCGCTGGTAATAGCGGCAGACCAGGGTACGGCTGGTGCTAACTCTGCACAAGGACCTGACCCGTATCAGTATGACGGCGCATGGGTGGTTAGCAGGTGTGCCCAGTTGGGAGCCCCCCGAATGTGCTGCTCTCTTGCCAGGATGGCAGGCACGGGGTGTCTGAGCACTGTGGACCCTGCTGTGCCAACTTCTGGCAGGGCCGAGGCATTTGTGAGGAGAGCACCGCGTGGTGCCAAAAAACAACGTGTGGGGTTTGTTCAGACTGCCCCCGGGCGTGGGTCTGGGTGTGGCCCCGGGCGTGGGTCTGGGTGTGGCCCCGGGCGTGGGTCTGGGTGTGGCCCCGGGCGTGGGTCTGGGTGTGGCCCCGGGCGCGGGTCTGGGTGTGGGCGCGGGTCTGGGTGTGGCCCCGGGCGCGGGTCTGGGTGTGGCCCCGGGCAGCTGGAGCTGTGCCTTTTACTCTTAGTTTTTAGATTTCTGTAGAGAAGATGCGGTTAGGAGCTATGAATACACTACAAGGTCGATGGCCGCTACGGGGGTGGGTGAACCGGTGGTTGTTCAGGTCTGTTATCATTGGTGCCGATAAATGATGCCATTACTGAAAAATCTCAGTACGAAAAACCCAAAATGTTGCAGAAGTTCCTGTCGCGTGTTTCTTTTTCTCAGTTACAGGAGCCTGTGATGGATGACTCTCCGCTCCGGCCGCTCCTCACTCTGGGCATCAGCCGCTCCTCTTTCACCATGCAAGTCTATGGAGTTTTGTTCTCAGCCTCGCTCTGACGCTCCGTAGACTTGCATTGTACACAGAGCGCAGCGTCGGGCCACGTTCACACAGTCAGTATTTTACATCAGAACCAGGACCGGGGGATAATACAGATGCGGTGACGTGTTTCTAGTACTTTTCCTCTGACTGTCCCACTCCTTGCTTTGCCTACAAATACTGATGTGAAGTGCTGACCGTGTGAACGTGGTCTTATCCAGAGAGTGTGATGAGGAGCAGAGCGATCCCCGAGAAGGTGAGGATACGAATACACACTACATCACATACACAAAAGGCAAAACCAATCAATGAACAAAAGAGAGGTAACTCCCATCAGTATCTGGTGAGCGCCCTGGAAGTGGTGGATCCCTGATCTCCCATCATCCCGTCTGTCTGGGATCACATGAAGAGACAGAAGGATCGGCACAAGCCTCATACCAAAAGATCTGAGGTCAGTCCTCCAAGATGTTTGGTGCAACCTCCTGCCAAGATCCTCCATAACCTGTGTACAAGTGACGAGAAGATGGTGAGGCGCCAGGCGGTCACCAGATACTGGTGATGGAGGGGACAGGAGGTCATCAGATACTGATGACTGAGGCGACGGGCGGTCACCAGATACTGATGCCTAAGGGGACGGGCAGTCACCAGATACTGATGTTGGAGGCGATGGGTGGTCACCAGATACTGGTGATGGAGGGGACAGGAGGTCATCAGATACTGATGACTGAGGCGACGGGCGGTCACCAGATACTGATGCCTAAGGGGACGGGCAGTCACCAGATACTGATGTTGGAGGCGATGGGTGGTCACCAGATACTGATGATGGAGGCGATGGGTGGTCACCAGATACTGATGATGGAGGCGCCGGGCGGTCACCAGATACTGATGATGGAGGCGACGGGCGGTCACCAGATACTGATGATGGAGGCGACGGGTGGTCACCAGATACTGGTGATGGAGGCGCCGGGCGGTCACCAGATACTGATGACGGAGGCGATGGGTGGTCACCAGATACTGATGATGGAGGGGATGGTCGGTCACCAGATACTGATGATGGAGGTGACGGGCGGTCACCAGATACTGATGATGGAGGCGATGGGCGGTCACCAGATACTGATGATGGAGGCGCCGGGCGGTCACCAGATGCTGATGATGGAGGCGATGGGCGGTCACCAGATACTGATGATGGAGGCGCCGGGCGGTCACCAGATACTGATGATGGAGGCGATGGGCGGTCACCAGATACTGATGATGGAGGCGATGGGCGGTCACCAGATACTGATGATGGAGGCGCCGGGCGGTCACCAGATACTGATGATGGAGGCGCCGGGCGGTCACCAGGGATTTCCATATGTCCCTGCTATGTGTGACGCTTCTGGCTCCTCTACACCTCTTGCACTGGGGTGCGTGCACGTCGCTCTGTAGAAGGTATTGTGATTACTAATTACTGTACAGGTGGATGATTCTTAGCAAGCAGCAGTCTGTCAGCGAGCGCTCTACCACCGCTACCTTGCCGGTATAGGGCTCACTGCATGCACTACAACTCCCAGCAGTCTCTAAACCATTTGAGATAAATTGCCTCAAGTACTTCAGGTCTGTTTAGGGTCCCACAAACTTCAGGAAACAACGGAAAAGTGCTGAGTGACGATTTGTAGATCAGGGGAGAGTGTGACCTAGCGTGTGATAGTTCAGTGTCAGCGCGACGTCTCTGGCGGCTTTGTTCGTTCCTTTTACTTTAAAAAAAAAAAAAAAAAAAAAAGCCAAACTACACAGCACAATATGAAGAATTGCACAATACTCAGTGTGACATCGTGTCTCCATAATCCGGAAGTTTTATATTGACCCTGGAAATAAGTTGTTTCTTAGATCCAGCAGTCACCCCCAGCCCGACTTCCAGCAGTGACCCCCAACCAGAGGTCCAACAGTGGCCCCTACCCCGAGGTCCAGCAGTGAACATCCCCAACTTCCAGCAATGACACCCCTGCATCCCAAGGTCAGTAGTGACCCTGGTGTCAAGCAGTGACTCCCCTCCCCCCCATACACCGAGGTCCAGCAATGACTCCCCTCCCCCCGTACACCTATGTCCAGCAATGACTCCCCTCCCTCATACACCGAGGTCCAGCAATGACTCCCCTTCCTCATACACCGAGGTCCAGCAATGACTCCCCTCCCCCATACACCGAGGTCCAGCAATGACTCCCTCCCCCCATACACTGAGGTTCAGCAATGACACCCCTCCCCCCCATACACCGAGGTCCAGCAATGACTCCCCCCATACACCAAAGTCCAGCAATGACTCCCCTCCCCCATACACCAAGGTCCAGCAATGACTCCCCTCCCCCCATACACCAAGGTCCAGCAATGACTCCCCTCCCCCCATACACCAAGGTCCAGCAATGACTCCCCTCCCCCCCCCCATACACCGAAGTCCAGCAATGACTCCCCTCCCCCCATACACTGAGGTCCAGCAATGACTCCCCTTCCCCCATACACCGAGGTCCAGCAATGACTCCCCTCCTCCCATACACTGAGGTCCAGCAATGACCCTGTAATGGGGCTCCCATTATAACGGTTCGGCCCAGTATTGTGTCCTCCGGGGATGGAGCGGCCATTATCCCGCTGCTTGTAACCATCACACGGTGTGACTGTCCCACGTTCAGTTGTGGTGACATGATATAATGGAGGTTGGGGATGTTACACGTCTGGTTACTGAGGATGTGTGCGGACCACCCAGCTGGTGCCGTGTCGTCTGTGCAGGGTCTCCATGTCTCTGGATAGTGGGGGGTAAATTACCAGTCCTGACGGTCCCCGCTCGTCAGTGGTGTGGCGGCTCCTGATTCCTCTGCGCTGCTGTCGGGGGCTGTATGTTGAGTCCTTGCGCCCCCAGCACAATCCTCCGCCGTGTCCAGTCCTGGGGCACAGGGTGGGCTGCGGATTTGTCACGTCTGGGCGCAGGCTCCCTCCCCGTACGTATCTTACTCCTTGCATGTATATTACGAGGGTCGCTTTCTTTGTTTGAAATATATACAATGTTTAATGAGAATTGACACATTTTATATACTTGTATCTGGCTTTTAACATTTTTATAGTACCCCATTGTTCTTGGTGGCGACAATATCTATTTTTGTGCCCATTTTTGGAAAACAAGTGCAGTTTTGGAAATATTACAATTATTTCTACAGTTCTTGTATGCAATGTGAAGGTCGCGGTTGTTTTATTTGTCCTTTTTTCCTTTTTGATCTGAATTTTGAGCCGTAGCTGTACGCTTTTGATGTTTCCCAATGTCTGAGTGGGTGGAGCCAAACATCAAGACCCCACCCACTGCTAAAGTGGGAGGAGCAGCGGTGGCCCCTGAAGTGAGGTGTCTGCACAATCAGTTCGTGAGGGGGCTGTCCTCTCATCTGCACCCAGTTTTAGGGGCTGTATGTGTCCCCTCAGCTCTGTGGCATCTGGGGGCGGCTCACAGCAGCAACCGTCAGCCTTCCAGAACTCATGAGACTATAACTCCCAGCATCTCCAACAAGTGTGGCTCTAAGGGATGCAGAAAGTTCTAGTCCACCGGTTATGGGGAGGCTGATGGCCAGCACTTTTTATCTGCCATAAACGGGGTCTGTCGTCGTGGCTCCTGCTGTAGAAATGATAGTCGGAGAATGGGAGATTCATGTTCTCCTCCACGGTGATTTAGCACTTAAGGTACCGTCACACTCAGCAACTTTGCAACGAGAACGACAATGATTCGTGACGTTGCAGCGTCCTGGATAGCGATCTCGTTGTGTTTGACACTCAAAAGCGATCTGGATCCCGCTGTGCCATCGCTGGTCAGAGCTAGAAGTCCAGAACTTTATTTCATCGCCAGGTCGGCGTGTATCGTCATGTTTGACATCAAAAGCAACGACGCTAACAATGGATGTAATGGAGCTAACAACCAGCGAGAACCAGAAGTGAGTCACCGTTACGTCACTGTATCGCTCCTGCATCGTTCTGGAGTTGCTGTGTTTGACGTCTCTACAGCGACCTAAACAGCGACGCTCCAGCGATCTAGTTTAGGTCGGCTCGTTGTCTATATCGCCGCAGCGTCTCTGAGTGAGACGGTACCTTTAGTTGCTGGCAGATGAGGTTTAAGGAAACCTTCTATCGGGTAGAACACACTCCCTGTATATGGAGCAGCTGCACTGACCGGGAGGACACTAGAGAGGGGGCCGGCCAGGATGAGCGCTACATCCACATGGCCTGCCCCAGCGTATTGTTCATAATTACAGAATAATACAGAACGTCTCATTAGTAATTGGGACAAAGCGCTGAAGGTGAAGCCGCCTCCGTTACACATTCAACACAGGACTAGTCAGAAAAGGGCAACGATGAAGCAGAGAGGAAGAGTCTGGAGGGCGGAGTCTGATGGGAAAGAGGAGTCGGGGGAGCGGTGAGAATTTCCCACTTGTGTAGAGTAAATTGGCGCAGGGGGTGGAGGGATTGTGTTTGGCTCTGCCCACTTGTGAAATGTATATACTCTGAATAGCTACATGGAATCGCAGCTTGTGGGATATACAAGGAGGACGTTCGCCTGGTTGTTTAAACATGAAAATAAAAGTATGAAAACGCAGACAAGATTTCAAGTCTTGCCCGGCGCCGTCATAGGTCAAATTAAGGACAAAAAAATCAGTTAGTTTTGAGTGTCTTTGGATAGAAACTGATGATGGAAGATTTTTCATTAAAATATATTATTATTAATGTTTTCTGCTGGTGGCTGCTTCTTCTTTATGGACGACTCCTTATATTCTGTGTCCTGAGTCTAAGATCAACGGACGACGAGAGGCAGCAAGTAGAAATGCTCCTGAAGATTTCCTTGTACACATGAATGCTCGTTTCAGCCTTGTGTACATGTGTTCTCTATGGGGAGAGGGACAGAGTAGACTGGAGAATATATGAGACTTGATAATAGACGAGTCTAGAGGTGGACAGGAGGCTGGAGAATAGACTGGTCTAGAGGTGGACAGGAGGCTGGAGAATAGACTGGTCTAGAGGGGGCTGGAGAATAGACTAGTCTGGGGGGGGCTGGAGAATAGACTAGTCTGGGAGGGGCTGGAGAATAGAAGAGTATAGAGGTGGACAAGAGGCTGGAGAATAGACTGGTCTAGAGGGGGCTGCAGAATAGACTGGTCTAGAGGTGGACAGGAGGCTGGAGAATAGACTGGTCTAGAGGGGGCTGCAGAATAGACTGGTCTAGAGGTGGACAGGATGCTGGAGAATAGACTGGTCTAGACGTGGACAGGAGCCTGGAGTCCTAGAGGGGGCATTAGGCTGGAGAATAGATGATAACACATATTAGTTGTAGACACTTCAATCAATACACATCAACAGGGTGTCTGTTATGGTACAATTGCCACCAGACAAGAAGTGATTCCAACCAGAATAAAGTTAAAAATGCAGAATTTATGGATGGTTAAAATAAATGGATATATAAAATATACAGGGCTAAAAACCTCCATATAGAGGGGGAGAGGCACAGTATCCTAGCACTATTGGTAAGGTGATTACAAAACAATAATAGGAGTGTCAATATAAAGGGTATGAATATCACGCAGACTATATCAATCTTATATACAATATGTAATCCCAATGGCACTAAAGAAAATAAGTAATTGACTTCAAAAAAGTGCGTATATCAGAAGTTTAAGAAACCTAGTACAGGAAATAAATGAGCCTATATGCTGGTACCTGAAATAGGTTTTATCACGGATCCCTACTCCGTGGTGTAACTAATTAGTCACATGTCCGCTCTCAGCACGTGACTTGGGTTGTGCCTGCAAGGGTTAATCTATCTCCCCTCAGTCCAGCATTCAGCCTCTGTCCTATGCTGTAATGGGAGCATAAATCACACACCGACCCAGGCCACACACCCGCTCATACACGCTGCCACCACTCATCGAATACACGGGCGATGATTCCCTGAAATATTAATACTTATAATGTCTATCACTCATAAGGCTCACACACCTTAGGCTATGGATTCTTTTAGAACATTCAAGGTTCAACTTGTTAAAGTTTTATACTTTAATACAAAAAGTTCAGTGCTTACAGTAAGAAAAAGGTATAAAAATATGATAATAAAAAGACATACATCTTATGCAAAACAGTATAAAATAACAGGAGAAAACTTACAGAAATCATCTAACTGGTAGTTTGCTTTCTGCTCCCTGGGGGGGGGGGGTGTGAATGGAGTTGGTGGAACACATCAGCGTCAGCTGCCCTCACATGTGAACACGATTCTCTGAGTACCGGTCTAATTTATATCTTTGGTCTGGAGGTCAGGCTTCTAGACCAGCCCCTCAGGTTAATATCATTATTGCTTGTTTTTTGATTGGACCATGGTCGCGACCCCCAATGAATATATTATTTTTCTCTTGAGATCCTTTGTATAAACGTTCTGACAGATACTATCAGGCCGTAATTAACATCTCTCTTCCAAGGGCTAGGAGGTGCCAAATGTTACCTTTCTTCTTGGCTTCCCGCAGGACTCCCTGGTGAGATTGGGGACAGAGTCTACTTGTCCCAGGAAAATACATATTAACACCTGGGTGTGACATGCATCTTTCAAGACAGATGTTACATTATTGCCAGTGACACAATAAATCTATACATAGTCCACTACACACACACACACACACACACACACACACACACACACACACACACACACACACACACACACACACACACACACATATATATATATATATACACACACACACACACACATATACACACACACACACACACATATATACACACACACACACACACACACATATACACACAGTGTGTGTATGTATATATATATATATAATATATATACGCATATTTCACCACATGTTTATCCGACAACTAGCTAAAGATCAACACACCGCGGTATCTAGTTGTTGGATAAACCTATTTCAGGTACCAGCATATAGGCTCATTTATTTCCTGCACTATGTGTTTCTTAAACTTCTGATATACGCACTTTTTTTTTTAGGTCAATAACATCACTTTCTTTAGTCCCATTGGGATTACATATTGTATATAAGATTGATATAATCTGTGTGATATTCATACCCTTTATAATGACATATGGGCACTCCTATTATTATTTTATCACATTAACAATAGTGCTAGGATACTGTGCTGTGTCTCTCTCCCTCTATATGGAGGTTTTAGCCCTGTCTATATATCCACTTATTTTAATTATCAATAAATTCTGTGTTTTTAACTTTTTTTCTTGTTGGAGTCACTTCTTGTCTGGTGGCAATTGTACCATAACAGACACCCTGTTGGTGTTGGAGAATAGATGAGTCTGCAAGTGGACAGGAGACTGGAGAATAGAGGGCGATGGAGAATAGGGTCCTCTAAAGGTGGACAGGAGGCTGGAGAAGAGACGAGTCTATAGGGGGGCTGGAGAATAAAGGGGTCGAGTGGTGGACAGGCAACGGACGAATAGAGGGGGACAGGAGGCTGGAGAATAGAAGGGGACTGGAAAATAGGCGAGTCTAGAGGGGGCAGGAAGCTGCAAAATAGACAAATCTAGATGTGGACAGGAGGCTGCAAAATAGAGGAGTCTAGAGGGGGTTGGAGAATAGAGGCGGACTGGAGTCTAGAGGGGGCTTGAGAATAGATGGGTCTAGAAGTGGATAGGAGGCTGGAGAAGAGACGAGTCTAGAGGTGGACTGAAGGAAGCTGAAGAAAGGTGATAGGACAGGAGTTTTGGATAGATGGGAGTCGGGTGGAAGAGGACTTCCTCTCCCTATTTAGACAGGTGCGTAATCTCGTGTCTGTGAATGTTGGGAGAGCTTATTGTTGACCGGTGAGTGATGAACCGACCTTCACCCTCGGTGTCTGACCCACTTCAGCCTACAGTTGATGAAAGTGGAGGGTCTCTGCTATAACATTACAAATTCTGTCAGTGACACCTTGTGATTTGGATAAATGCCAGCCATTGTCTAAATTTTTGGTGACTATATGACCAGTCAGTCTGTGACAGATCTCTTAAGGTACCTTCACACTAAGCGACGCTGCAGCGATACAGACAACGATGCCGATCGCTGCAGCGTCGCTGTTTAGTCGTTGTGTGGTCGCTGGAGAGCTGTCACACAGACGGCTCTCCAGCGACCAACGATGTCGAAGTCCCCTGGTAACCAGGGTAAACATCGGGTTACTAAGCGCAGGGCCGCGCTTAGTAACCCGATGTTTACCCTGGTTACCATTGTAAAAGTAAAAAAAAAAAAAACACATACTCACATTCCGGTGCCCGGCGTCCGCTTCCCTGCACTCCTGCATCCTGTGTCAGCGCCGAACATCTCCAGCATCTCCCACAGAGCAGAGCGGTGACGTCACCGCTCTGCTTTACGGCCGGCACTTACACAGGATGCAGGAGGAGTGCAGGGAAGCGGACGCCAGGCACCGGAATGTATGTGTTTTTGTTTTTTTTTACTTTTACAATGGTAACCAGGGTAAACATCGGGTTACTAAGCGTGGCCCTGCGCTTAGTAACCCAATGTTTACCCTGGTTACCAGTGAAGACATCGCTGGATCGGTGTCACACACGCCGATTCAGCGATGTCAGCGGGAGATCCAGCGAAGAAATAAAGTTCTGGACTTTCAGCAACGACCAGCGATCTCACAGCGGGATCCTGATCGCTGCTGCGTGTCAAACACAATGATATCGCTATCCAGAACGCTGCAACATCACGGATCGCTATCGTTATCGTTGTAAAGTCGCTTAGTGTGAAGGTACCTTTACTCTTCAGATGTGAACATCAGCTATGGCAATGCATCCACCATAAGTCACCTGCTGCCATTGATCATGTATGGCTATTTACCAGAGTGATAGAACAATCTTTCACTAGCAACGGATTGTTCTACCGTCATCCTGTATCTAGTGTGAGCTCTGATTCCTCGAGCCCGTTGGTTATCTCCCTTTGGAAATTCTTTCTGGTAATATTATCTCCTGGTTCTCAATTCTCACGTTCCCATTTCCCAGTTCTGGTGGTCACAGCCGCTCAGCATGAGATGACCACATTGCTGCTCTATGAGATGATCCCACTACTGCTGTATCAGGTGACCCCACCTCTGCTCAACATGAGGGGACCCCACTGCTGCTCAGCATGAGATGACCGCACTGCTGCTCTATGGGCTGACCCCACTGCCGCTCTGAGATGATCCCACTACTGCTGTATCAGGTGACCCCACTTCCGCTCAGCATGAGGTGACCCTACTTCCGCTCAGCATGAGGTGACCCCACTACCCCTCTGTGAGATGACTCCAGTACTGCTCTATGAGGTGACCCCTCTGCCCCTGTATGAGGTGGCCTCACTGCCGCTCTATGAAGTGACCCCCAGTGTCACTCCTGCTAGTTTCCTGCTTTCGCGCCTCCCTCTGCACATGGGTCTCTCTTGCTGTACACCTGTGATTACTGAAAACACCACACGTATAACTTGGCTGCTCCCTGTAAACATGTCTACCTCCCAGGGCGCTGCATGAAGACACTTGCCGTTGCCGCCTCTTGGCATTGACAGAAATTCCTCCCAATAAATGATGATCAGATATAAAGATTCCTCACGGATGAGTGATGTCCGCTGTGGCCAGAAAGGTTGCAGAACATGGCCGGCCGAACCGAGCGCTGCCAGAGTCCTATGTACTGAGTTATGTCTGAGCCGGCACTGGGAACCTGCAGCGGCAGTGATATCCCAGAGATGGGCCAAGCATGAGAGCAGGAGCTTACTGAGGGTTTCCAGAGAGCATCACCTAAAAAGTATTATGGGGGATCATTTCTGAATATGTTTGTGTGCACGAGTCTGAAGTGTCATGGCAATGAGCATCATCGTCGACATGCCGAATCTCTGCACATTAAGTAAATAGGGCTGTTTTAGAGGTTCGTGAGTTGTCCCGGGATGTCTTGCTGTTGGAGAACGTGCCCCGGGATGTCTCGCTGTTGGAGGACAGGTCTCCAGAGGTCTCGCTATTGGAGGACATGTCCCGGGATGTCTCGCTGTAGGAGGACATGTCCCCAGAGTTCTCGCTGTTCTTGCCTTTGCTGGGTTCTGGTGTTTCCATTGAGTTATGCCTTTAGCTACTTGACTCTGTATAGAGAAATGTCTCAATGTCCTCCACACGGCAGCGGCACGACATATAGAGATCACTGTGGAGGAGATCGCTATGGAGGAGATAGCATTGAAGGAGATCCCTATGTAGGGGATCGCTATGGGGAGATAGCTGGGGAGGAGCGTCACACCGTCCGGGCATCCAGACTCATACCCAATGGTACGTGCAGCGTGGAGGATGTCAGCCCTGCCACCACACAACAGGCTGGGTGTTACAGGAGGGCTTGAACGGTTCATGGAGAACTTGTTTTTTCTGAATGTGAACGTCCATCTTCCAGAAGCAGATAAATGAGGCTTCACGTGTCTGTTGAAGGGAGTGGTCTGTGCCGGTTGTGAGAAGAGGACCTCTAACGGGGACCCAGGGGGCGAAAATATGAAGTCTGACCTTCTACATACCTACAGAAAAGAATGGAACCAACTGCAGCCACAATGAGCCCACAGCTGCATGTGTGTGTGTGTGTATGTATAAATATATATATACATACATACAGTGGGGAAGAAAAGTATTTGGTCAGCCGCTAATTGTGCAAGTTCTCCCACTTAAAAAGATGAGAAGTCTGTAATTGACATCATAGGTAGACCACAACTATGAGAGTCAAAAATGAGAAAACAAATATAGAAAATCACCTTGTCTGATTTGGCAAGATTTATTTTCCAATTATGGTGGAAAATAAGTATTTGGTAATTTAAAAAAGTTCATCTCAGTATTTTGTTCTCTATCCTTTGTTGGCAATGACAGAGGTGAAGCGTTTTCTGTAAGTCTTCACAAGGTTGGTGGTATGTTCGCTCATTCCTCCATGCAGATCTCTTCTAGAACAGTGATGTTTTGGGCCTGTCGCTGGGCAACACAAACTTTCAACTCCTTCCAAAGGTTTTCTATGGGTTTGAGATCTGGAGACTGGCTAGGCCACTCCAGAACCTTCATATGGTTCTTACGAAGCTACTCCTTTGTTGCCCTGGCGGTGTGCTTGGGATCATTATTGTGCTAAAAGACCCATTCACGTTTCATTTTCAATGCCCTTGCTGATGGAAGGAGCTTTGCACTCAAAATCTCACGCTACATGGCCCCAAAGCATGATGTTGCCACCCCCATGCTTCACAGTAGGTATGGTGTTCTTTGGATGCAACTCAGCATTCTGTCTCCTCCAAACACGACGAGTTTTGTTTCTACCAAACAGTTCTACTTTGGTTTCTTCACACCATATGACTTTCTCCCAATACTCTTCTGGATAATCCAAATGCTCTCTAGCAAACTCCAGACGGGCCAGGACATGTACTGGCTTAAGCAGGGGGACACGTCTGGCATTGCAGGATTTGAGTCCCTGGCGGTGTAGAGTGTTACTGATGGTAGCCTTTGTTACGGTGGTCCCAGCTCTATGCAGGTCAATCACTAGGTCCCCCCGTGTGGTTCTGGGATTTTTGCTCACCGTTCTTGTGATCATTTTGACCCCATGGGGTGAGATGTTGCGTGGAGCCCCATGTCAAGGGAGATTATCAGTGGTTTTGTATGTCTTCCATTTTCTTATTATTGCTCCCACAGTTGATTTCATCACATCAGGCTGCTTGCCTATTGCAGAGTCAATCTTCCCAGCCTGGTGCAGGGCTACAATTTTGTTTCTGGTGTCCTTCGACAGCTCTTTGGTCTTCACCATAGTGGAGTTTGGAGTGTGACTGTTTGAGGTTGTGGACAGGTGTCTTTTATACTGATAACAAGTTCAAACAGGTGCCATTACTACAGGAAATGAGGGGAGGACAGAGGAGCCTCTTAAGGAAGAAGTTACAGGTCTGTGAGAGCCAGAAATCTTGCATGTTTTTAGGTGATCATATACTTATTTCCACCATAATTTGAAAAATAAATCTTACCTAATCAGACAAAGTTATTTTGTGGATTTGTTTTCTCATTTTGACTCTTTTAGTTGTGGTCTATCTATGATGACAATTACAGGCCTCTCATCTTTTTAAGTGGGAGAACTTGCACAATTGGTGGCTGACTAAATACTTTTCTCCCCAGTGTGTGTGTGTGTGTGTGTGTGTGTGTGTGTGTGTGTGTGTGTGTGTGTGTGTGTGTGTGTGTGTGTGTGTGTGTGTGTGTGTATATATATTCAGATCCAACCAGACATTGTGATTGATGGTAGACAAGGATCAGAAGACAGCAATGATAATAGATGTGGCAGTGCCAAGTGACAGCAACATCAGAAAGAAGGAATATGACGATCTGGAGAAATACCAGGGCCTCAAAGGAGAACTGGAGAAGATGTGGAAGATGAAGGCAACAGTGATACCAGTGATGATAGGAGTACTTGGAGCAGTGGCCCCTAAGAGGGAATAATGGCTACAACAGATCCCAGAAGCAACATCTGAGCTCTCTTGTCCAGAAAAGCGCAATGCTGGAAACAACTAAGATCTTGCCCAGAACCCTCAAACTCCCAGGCCTCTGGTAGAGGACCCGAGAATGAGAAAGGACAACAAAGCCCACCCCCATTGGGGGTGAGAAGGATGTTTTTTAAATATAATAAAGTGTGTGTGTGTGTATGTATGTATATGTGTGTGTATGTATGTATGTATGTGTGTGTGTATATATATATATATATATATATATATATATATATATATATATATATAATATACAGTATATGTAGTGAAATATGTATAGGTAAGATTGTGTGACTAGCAGTAATTTAACATCTGTCCTGAAGGCTGCAGGTCTCACCAAGGTGATATGTGTTATCCTGAGATAAGGCAGTTGTCCTGTTCTCAGACCACAGGGGGCCTTTCTGGAAAGGCAGAATTGGAAACATTTAACGCCTCTGAGGCCTCAAAGGCAGATGCCAAATGGGACCTAGTGCAGCCTGACAAATTATATTTACTATCTATCTGAGAGAAATTACACTTAGAATTTCAAAGGAAATAATATATTCATTGGTGGAGTGGCCGTGGTCCAGTGAAAAACAAGCAATTATAATATCAACCTGAGAGGCTGGTCTAGAAATCTGACCTCCAGGGTGACTATAAATTAGGCCTGTACACATAGAATCGGGGTTCACAGATTGAGGGGCAGCCAAGCTTATGTATTCCAGTCCATATTTGTCCCCCCTCAGGGAGCAGAAAGCAGAATGCAAAGTTAGATATTTCTGTAAGTTTTCTCCCGTTTATTTTTATAACTGTTTTGCATATTTGTATGTCACTTTTTATTACCATATTTTTATACCTTTTTATTGTAAGCACTGTACCTTTTCTATTAAAGCATAAAACTTTAATAAGTTGAACCTTGCATTTTCCAAAGAATCCATAGCCTTAAAGTGTGTGAGCCTTATGATTGGCAGACAGTAGTAATAATAGTCCGGGACTCATCGCCCGTGTGTTCGGTGAGTGGTAGCAGCGTGTATGAGTGGGTGTGTGGCCTGGGTCGGGGTGTGATTTATGCTCCCATTACAGCATAGGACAGAGGCTGAATACTGGACTGAGAGTGGGGAGATAGATTAACCCCTTTCTGACATTAGACGTACTATCCCGCTGAGGTGGGGTGGGCCCGTGAGCCCACCGACGGGATAGTACGTCATAGCGATCGGCCACGCTCACGGGGGGGAGCGCGGCCGATCGCAGCCGGGTGTCAGCTGACTATCGCAGCTGACATCCGGCACTATGTGCCAGGTGCGGTCACGGACCTCCCCCGGCACATTAACCCCCGTCACACTGCGACCAAACATGATCGCAGTGTTCCAGCGGTATAGGAAAGCATCGTGCAGGGAGGCCGCTCCCTGCGTGCTTCCCTGAGACCCCCGGAGCAACGCAATGTGATCACGTTGCTCTCTTACCTCCTGCCTGCAGCAGGCCCGGATCCAAAATGGCCGCGGGGCTGCATCCGGGTCCTGCAGGGAAGTGGCTTACCAGCGCCTGCTCAGAGCAAGCGCTGGTAAGCCTGCAGGATTGCACAGCAAAGTGTGAGATCAGCGATCTTACACTATAACATGATGCCCCCCCGGGGCAATGTTGTAGTGTAAAAAAAAAAAAATTCACATGTGTGAAAAAAATTTAAAAAAAAATTCCTGAGAAAAAAAAAAAATATTAAATTTCTTTATCTAAATAAAAAAAACAATAAAAGTACATATTTAGTATCGCCGCGTCCATAACAACCCAACCTATAAAACTGTCCCACTAGTTAATCCCTTCAGTGAACACCGTAAAAAAAAAAAAGAGGCAAAAAACAGCGCTTTATTATCATACCACCAAACAAAAAGTGGAATAACACGTGATCAAAAAGACGGACATAAATAACCATGGTACCGTTGAAAACGTCATCTTTTCCCGCAAAAAACGAGCTGCCATACAGCATCATCAGCAGAAAAAACGATGCAAAAATAATCATTTTTTCTATAAAAAAGTTTTTATCGTATAAAAGCGCCAAAACATAAAAAAATGATGTAAATGAGGTATCGCTGTAATCGTACTGACCCAAAGAATAAAACTGCTTTATCCATTTAACAAACGTGGAACGGTATAAAAGCCCCCCCCCCCCAAAAAAAAAAAAAGAAATTCATGAATAGCTGGTTTTTGGTCATTCTGCCTCACAAAAATCAGAATAAAAAGCGATCAAAAAATGTCACGTGCCCGGAAATGTTACCAATAAAAACGTCAACTCGTCCCGCAAAAAGCAAGACCTCACATGACTCTGTGGACCAAAATATGGAAAAATTATAGCTCTCAAAATGTGGTAACGCAAAAAATATTTTTTGCAATAAAAAGCATCTTTTAGTGTGTGACGGCTGCCAATCATAAAAATCCACTAAAAACCCGCTGTAAAAGTAAATAAACCCCCCCTTCATCACCCCCTTATTTAGGGAAAATCTAAAAAGTTGGAAATAAATGCATTTTTTTATTTTCCCATTAGGGTTAAGGTTTGGGCTAGGGTTGGGGCTAAAGTGAGGGTTAGGGTTGGGGCTAAAGTTAGGGTTTGGATTATATTTACGATTGGGATTAGGGTTAGGGGTGTGTCAGGGTTAGGGGTGTGGTTAGGGTTACCTTTGGGATTAGGGTTAGGGGTGTGTTTGGATTAGGGTTTCAGTTATAATTGGGGGGTTTCCACTGTTTAGGCACATCAGGGGCTCTCCAAACGCGACATGGCGTCTGATCTCAATTCCAGCCAATTCTGCGTTGAAAAAGTAAAACAGTTCTCCTTCCCTTCCGAGCTCTGCTGTGCGCCAAACAGGAGTTTACCCCAACATATGAAGTATCAGCGTACTCAGGACACATTGGACAACAACTTTTGGGGTCCAATTTCTCCTGTTACCCTTGGGAAAATACAAAACTGGGGGCTAAAAAATAATTTTTGTGGAAAAAAAGATTTTTTATTTTCACGGCTCTGCGTTATAAACTGTAGTGAAACACTTGGGGGTTCAAAGTTCTCACAACACATCTAGATAAGTTCCTTGGGGGGGTCTAGTTTCCAATATGGGGGTCACTTGTGGGGGGTTTCTACTGTTTAGTTACATCAGGGGCTCTGCAAATGCAACGTGACGCCTGCAGACCAATCCATTTAAGTCTGCATTCCCAATGGCGCTCCTTCCCTTCCGAGCTCTGCCATGTGCCCAAACGGTGGTTCCCCCCCACATATGGGGTATCAGCGTTCTCAGGACAAATTGGACAACAACTTTTGGGTCCAATTTCTCCTGTTACCCTTGGGAAAATACAAAAGTGGGGACTAAAAAATAATTTTTGTGGGAAAAAAAAATTATTTTCACGGTTCTGCGTTATAAACTGTAGTGAAACACTTGGGGGTTCAAAGCTCTCACAACACATTTAGATAAGTTCCTTAGGGGGTCTACTTTCCAAAATGGTGTCACTTGTTGGGGGTTTCAGTGTTTAGGCACATCAGTGGCTCTCAATGCAACATGGCATCCCATCTCAATTTCAGTCAATTTTGCATTGAAAAGTCAAATGGCGCGCCTTCCCTTCCAAGCGCTGCCATGCGCCCAAACAGTGGTTTACCCCCACATATGGGGTATCAGCGTACTGAGGACAAATTGTACAACAACTTTAGGGGTCCAATTTCTTCTCTTACCCTTGGGAAATTGAAAAATTGGGGGCGAAAAATCATTTTTGTAAAAAAAATATGATTTTTTATTTTGACGGCTCTGCATTATAAACTTCAGTGAATCACTTAATGGGTCAAAGTGCTTACCACACATCTAGATAAGTTCCTTAGGGGGTCTACTTTCCAAAATGGTGTCACTTGTGGGGGGTTTCAATGTTTATGCACATCAGGGGCTCTCCAAACGCAACATGGCGTCCCTTCTCAATTCCTGTCAATTTTGCATTGAAAAGTCAAATGGCGCTCCTTCCCTTCCGAGCACTGCCATGCGCCCAAACAGTGGTTTACCCCCACATATGGGGTATCGGGGTACTCAGGACAAATTGTACAGCAACATTTGGGGTCCATTTTCTCCTGTTACCCTTGGTAAAATAAAACAAATTGGAGCTGAAGTAAATTTTTGGTGAAAAAAAGTTAAATGTTCATTTTTATTTAAACATTCCAAAAATTCCTGTGAAACACCTGAAGGGTTAATAAACTTCCTGAATGTGGTTTTGAGCACCTTGAGATGTGCAGTTTTTAGAATGGTGTCACACTTAGAAAATACCCATCATATAGACCCCTCAAAATGACTTCAAATGAGATGTGGTCCCTAAAAAAAAAAATGGTGTTGTAAAAATGAGAAATTGCTGGTCAACTTTTAACCCTTATAAACTCCCTAACAAAAAACAATTTTGGTTCCAAAATTGTGCTGATGTAAAGTAGACATGTGGGAAATGTTACTTATTAAGTATTTTGTGTGACATATCTCTGTGATTTAATTGCATGAAAATTCAAATTTGGAAAATGGCAAAATGTTCAAAATTTTCGCCAAATTTCCGTTTTTTTTTCACAAATAAACGCAAGTTATATCAAAGAAATTTTACCGCTATCATGAAGTACAATATGTCACGAGAAAACAATGTCAAAATCACCAGGATCCTTTGAAGCGTTCCAGAGTTATAACCTCATAAAGGGACAGTGGTCAGAATTGTAAAAATTGGCCCCGACATTAACGTGCAAACCACCCTTGGGGCTTATCCCTTGCAGGTGCAACCCAAAGTCACATGCTGAGAAGTGGGTACGTGACTATATATATATATATATATATCTATATATATATATATATATATATATATATATATATATATATATATATATATATATATATATATACACATATACATACAGGGTGGTCCAATAGTAGGTGGTCAGTATGCGTAACAGAGTTCTGAAGGGGAGATTTATCAACCATGGTGGAAAGTGAAACTGACTCAGTTGCCCTTAGCAACCAATCAGATTCCACTTATCATTCTTCACAGACTCTTTGGAAAATGAAAAGTGGAATCTGATTGGTTGCTAAGGGCAGCTGAGTCAGTTTCAGGCCGGCGTCACACTCCGCGTATGAAAATACGGTCAGTCTTTTATGGCCGTAATACGCAGAAATGTTCCCAAAATAGTGATCCATATGTCATCCGTAGGCAGGGTGTGGCAGCGTATTTTGCGTATATATATATATATATATATATATATATATATATATATATATATATATATATATATATATATATATACACACACACACACACATCTGTATGTGAGCAGCTCCCTCTAGTGGTGACTGTATATATATATATATATATATATATATATATATATATATATATATATACACATCTGTATTTGAGGAGCTCCCTCTAGTGGTGACTGTATATATATATATATATATATATATATATATATATATATATATATATATATACATCTGTATTTGAGGAGCTCCCTCTAGTGGTGACTGTATATATATATATATATCTACTAGATTGTGGCCCGATTCTAACGCATCGGGTATTCTAGAATATGCATGTCCCCGTAGTATATGGACAATGATGATTCCAGAATTCGCGGCAGACTGTGCCCGTCGCTGATTGGTCGAGGCAACCTTTATGACATCATCGTCGCCATGGCAACCATTATGACATCTACGTCGATACTGTGCCCGTCGCTGATTGGTCGAGCCCAGGCGGCCTCGACCAATCAGAGACGCGGTATTTCCAGGACAGACAGAAAAACCCTTAGACAATTATATATATAGATGTGAGGAACTCCCTATAGTGGTGACTAGTGTTGAGCATTCCGATACCGCAAGTATCGGGTATCGGCCGATAGTTGCGGGTATCGGAATTCCGATACCGAGATCCGATACTTTTGTGGTATCGGGTATCGGTATCGAAACAACATTAATGTAAAGATGTGTAAAAGAGAGAATTAAAATAAAAAATATTGCTATACTCACCTCTCCGACGCAGCCTGCACCTTACCGAGGGAAGCGGCAGCGTTCTTTGTTTAAAATTCGCGCTTTTCTTTCCTTTACGTGAAGTCCCGGCTTGTGATTGGTTGCGTCGCAGTCACATGGGCGACGCAACCAATCACAGCAAGCCGTGACGTAATTTCAGGTCCTTAAGGATTTTAAAATTATGTCCCGGCTTTGTGATTGGTTGCGTCGCAGTCACATGGGCGACGCAACCAATCACAGCAAGCCGTGACGTAATTTCAGGCCCTTAAGGATTTTAAAATTACGTCCCGGCTTTGTGATTGGTTGCGTCGCAGTCACATGGGCGACGCCACCAATCACAAGCCGTGACGTCACGGGAGGCTGGACACGCGCGCATTTTAAAATGCGCGCTTGTCCAGCCTCCCGTGACGTCCCGGCTTGTGATTGGTTGCATCGCGGTCAACCAATCACAAGCTGGGAGGCTGGACACGCGCGCATTTTAAAATGCGCGCTTGTCCAGCCTCCCGTGACGTCACGGCTTGTGATTGGTTGACAGCGACGCAACCAATCACAAGCCGGGACATCACGGGAGGCTGGACCCGCGCGCATTTTAAAATGCGCGCGTGTCCAGCCTCCCGTGACGTCACGGCTTGTGATTGGTTGCGTCGCCCATGTGACTGCGACGCAACCAATCACAAAGCCGGGACGTAATTTTAAAATCCTTAAGGACCTGAAAGTACGTCACGGCTTGCTGTGATTGGTTGCGTCGCCCATGTGACTGTGACGCAACCAATCACAAAGCCGGAGCGTAATTTTAAAATACTGAATGACCTGAAATTACGTCACGGCTTGCTGTGATTGGTTGCGTTGCGGTCACATGGGCGGCACGCGACCAATCACAAGCCGGGACTTCACGTAAGGAAAGAAAAACGCGAATTTTAAGCAAACAACGCTGCCGGTTCCCTCGCTGAGGTCCAGGCTGCGTCGGAGAGGTGAGTATAGCAATATTTTTTATTTTAATTCTTTATTTTACACATTAATATGGTTCCCAGGGCCTGAAGGAGAGTTTCCTCTCCTTCAGACCCTGGGAACCATCAGGAATACCGTCCGATACTTGAGTCCCATTGACTTGTATTGGTATCGGGTATCGGTATCGGATTGGATCCGATACTTTGCCGGTATCGGCCGATACTTTCCGATACCGATACCGACGGTATCGCTCAACACTAGTGGTGACTGTATATATACACATCTGTATGTGAGGAGCCCCCTCTAGTGGTGACTGTATATACATATATACACATCTGTATGTGAGGAGCCCCCTCTAGTGGTAACTTTATATATACACATCTGTATGTGAGGAGCCCCCTCTAGTGGTAACTATATATATATACACATCTGTATGTGAGGAGCCCCCTCTAGTGGTAACTGTATATATATATATATACACATCTGTATGTGAGGAGCCCCCTCTAGTGGTAACTATATATATATATATACACATCTGTATGTGAGGAGCCTCCTCTAGTGGTGACTCTTAAAGTAGAAGTTACAGGTCTGTGAGAGCCAGAAATCTTGATTGTTTGTTTCTGACCAAATACTTATTTTCCACCATAATATGCAAATTAAATGTTAAAAAAACAGACAATGTGATTTTCTGGATTTTTTTTACTCAGTTTGTCTCCCATAGTTGAGGTCTACCTATGATGTAAATTACAGACGCCTCTCATCTTTTTAAGTGGTGGAACTTGCACTGTTGCTGACTGACTAAATACTTTTTTGCCCCACTGTATACACATCTGTACGTGAGGAGCCTCCTCTGGTGGTGACTATATATATATATATATATATATATATATATATATATATATATATATATATATATATATATATATATATATATATATATATACACATCGGTATGTGAGGAGCCCCCTCTAGTGGTGACTGTATATATATACACCTGTATGTGAGGAGCTCCCTCTAGTGGGGACTGTGTGTATATATATATATATACACACACACAGTCATGGCCAAAAGTGTTGACACCCCTGCAATTCTGTCAGATAATACTCCGTTTCTTCCTGAAAATGATTGCAAGCACAAATTCTTTGGTATTATTATTTTCATTTAATTTGTCTTAAATGAAAAAACACAAAAGAGAATGAAGCAAAAAGCAAGACATTGATCATTTCACACAAAACTCCAGAAATGGGCCAGACAAAAGTATTGGCACCCTCAGCCTAATACTTGGTTGCACAACCTTTAGCCAAAATAACTGCAACCAACCGCTTCCGGTAACCATCAATACCTCTTTTTTCTCCTGTAAACTCTATGTTGATGCTTTGCCCAAAAATCTCTACTTTTGTCTCATCTGACCAGAGAACATTCTTCCAAAAGGTTTTAGGCTTTTTCAGGTAAGTTTTGGCAAACTCCAGCCTGGCTTTTTTATGTCTCGGGGTAAGAAGTGGGGTCTTCTTGGGTTTCCTACCATACAGTCCCTTTTCATTCAGATGCCAATGGATAGTACGGGTTGACACTGTTGTACCCTCGGACTGCAGGGCAGCTTGAACTTGTTTGGATGTTAGTCGAGGTTCTTTATCCAACATCCGCACAATCTTGCGTTGAAATCTCTTGTCAATTTTTCTTTTCCGTCCACATCTAGGGAGGTTAGCCACAGTGACATGGGCTTTAAACTTCTTGATGACACTGCACACGGTAGACACAGGAACATTCAGGTCTTTGGAGATGGACTTGTAGCCTTGAGATTGCTCATGCTTCCTCACAATTTGGTTTCTCAAGTCCTCAGACAGTTCTTTGGTCTTCTTTCTTTTCTCCATGCTCAATGTGGTACACACAAGGACACAGGACAGAGGTTGAGTCAACTTTAATCCATGTCAACTGGCTGCAAGTGTGATTTAGTTATTGCCAACACCTGTTAGGTGCCACAGGTAAGTTACAGGTGCTTTTAATTACACAAATTAGAGAAGCATCACATGATTTTTTGAACAGTGCCAATACTTTTGTCCACCCCCTTTTTTGTGTTTGGTGTGGAATTATATCCAATTTGGCTTTAGGACAATTCTTTTTGCGTTTTTTCATTTAAGACAAATTAAATGAAGATAATAATAACAAAGAATTTGTGTTTGCAATCATTTTCAGGAAGAAACTGAGTATTTGACAGAATTGCAGGGGTGTCAATACTTTTGGCATGACTGTATATACACATCTGTATGTGAGAAGCCCCCTCTAGTGGTGACTGTATATACATACACATCTGTGTGTGATGAGCTCCCTCTAGTGGTGACTGTATGTATACTATACACATCTGTATGTGTGGAGCCCCCTCTAGTGGTGACTGTATATATACACATCTGTATGTGAGGCGCTCCCTCTAGTGGTGACTATATATATATATATATATATATATATATATATATATATATATATATATATATACATCCATCTGTATGTGAGGAGCCCCCTCTAGTGGTGACTGTATATATACACATTGTGTGTGAGGAGACCCCTCTAGTGGTGACTGTATATATACACATCTGTGTGTGAGGAGCCCCCTCTAGTGGTGACTATATATATACACATCTGTGTGTGAGGAGCCCCCTCTAGTGGTGACTGTATATACATGCACATCTGTATGTGAGGAGCCCCCTCTAGTGGTAACTGTATATATTTACATATCTGTATGTGAGGAGCTCCCTCTAGTGAGGACTGTATATATACACATCTGTATGTGAGGAGCTCCCTCCAGTGGTGACTGTATGTATACACATCTGTATGTGAGGAGCTCCCTCCAGTGGTGACTGTATGTATACACATCTGTATGTGAGGAGCCCCCTCTGCTGGTAACTGTGTGTGTGTATATATATATATATATATATATATATATATATATTACATCTGTATTTGAGGAGCCTCCTCTAGTGGTGGCTATATATACACATCTGTATGTGAGGAGCCTCCTCTAGTGGTGACTGTATATATATACACATCTGTATGTGAGGAACCCCCTCTAGTGGTAACTGTATATATATACACATCTGTATGTGAGGAGCCCCCTCTAGTGGTGACTCTGTATACATACACATCTGTATGTGAGGAGCCCCCTCTAGTGGTGGCTATATATACACATCTGTATGTGAGGAGCCTCCTCTAGTGGTGACTGTATATATATACACATCTGTATGTGAGGAACCCCCTCTAGTGGTAACTGTATATATATACACATCTGTATGTGAGGAGCCCCCTCTAGTGGTGACTGTATATATACACATCTGTATGTGAGGAGCCCCCTCTAGTGGTAACTGTATATATATACACATCTGTATGTGAGGAGCCCCCTCTAGTGGTGACTGTGTATACATACACATCTGTATGTGAGGAGCCCCCTCTAGTGGTGACTGTATATATACACATCTGTATGTGAGGAGCCCCCTCTAGTGGTGACTGTGTATACATACACATCTGTATGTGAGGAGCCCCCTCTAGTGGTAACTGTATATATACACATCTGTATGTGAGGAGCCCCCTCTAGTGGTGACTGTATATATACACATGTGTATGTGAGGAGCCCCCTCTAGTTGTGACTATATACATACACATCTGTGTGTGAGGAGCCCTTTCTAGTTGTGACTGTATATATACATGTGTATGTCAGGAGCCCCCTCTCGTGGTGACTGTATATATACACATCTGTGTGTGAGGAGCACCCTCTAGTGGTGACTGTATATATATATATATATATATATATATATATATATACACATCTGTATGTCAGGAGCCTCCTCTAGCGGTGACTATAGATATATACATATCTGTATGTGAGGAGCTCCCTCTTGTGACTGTATATACATACACATCTGTATGTGAGGAGCCCCCTCTAGTGGTGTCTGTATATATACACATCTGTGTGTGAGGAGCCTCCTCTAGTGGTAACTATACATACATATCTGTATGTGAGGAGCCCCCTCTACTGGTGACTGTATATATATACACATCTGTATGCGAGGAGCCCCCTCTAGTGGTAACTGTATATATATACACATCTGTATGTGAGGAGCCTCCTCTAGTGGTGACTGTATATATATACACATCTGTATGTGAGGAGCCCCCTCTAGTGGTGACTGTATATATACACACATCTGTATGTGAGGAGCTCCCTCTAGTGGTGACTGTATATATATATACATCTGTATGTGACGAGCCCCCTCTAGTGGTGGCTATATATATATATATATACACATCTGTATTTGAGGAGCTCCCTCTAGTGGTGACTATATATATACATACACACATCTGTATGTGAGGAGCCCCCTCTAGTGGTGACTGTATGTATACACATCTGTAGGTGAGTAGCCCCCTCTAGTGGTAACTGTGTGTGTATATATATATATATATATATATATATATATATATATATATATATACACATCTGTATGTGAGGAGCCCCCTCTAGTGGTAGCGGTATATATATACTCATCTGTATGTGAGGAGCCTCCTCTAGTGGTGACTGTGTATATCTACACATCTGTATGTGAGGAGCCCCCTCTAGTGGTACCTGTATATACATACACATCTGTATGTGAGGAGCCTCCTCTGGTGTTGACTATATATATACACATCTGTATGTGAGGAGCCCCCTCTAGTGGTACCTGTATATACATACACATCTGTATGTGAGGAGCCTCCTCTGGTGTTGACTATATATATATATACACATCTGTATGTGAGGAGCCCCCTCTAGTTGTAACTGTATATATATACACATCTGTATGTGAGGAGCCTCCTCTAGTGGTCACTGTAGATATATACATATCTGTATGTGAGGAGCTCCCTCTAGTGGTGACTGCATATACCCACACATCTGTATGTGAGGAGCCCCCTCTAGTGGTGACTGTATATATACACGTCTGTATGTGAGGAGCTCCCTCTAGTGGTGACTGTATATATATATATACATCTGTATGTGAGGAGCTCCCTCTAGTGGTGACTGCATATACCCACACATCTGTATGTGAGGAGCCCCCTCTAGTGGTGACTGTATATATACACATCTGTATGTGAGGAGCTCCCTCTAGTGGTGACTGTATATATATATATATATATATACATCTGTATGTGAGGAGCCCCCTCTAGTGGTGACTGTATATATACATGTGAATGTGAGGAGCCCCCTCTAGTGGTGACTGTATATATATATACATCTGTATGTCAGGTGCTCCCTCTAGTGGTGACTGTATATATACACATCTATGTGAGCAGCCCCCTCTAGTGGTGACTGTATATACATACACATCTGTGTGTGAGGAGCCCCCTCTAGTGGTGACTATATATACACAGCTGTGTGTGAGGAGCCCCCTCTAGTGGTGACTGTATATATACACATCTGTATGTGAGGAGCCCCCTCTAGTGGTGACTGTATATATACACATCTGTATGTGAGGAGCCTCCTCTGGTGGTGACTGTATATATATATATATATGCACATCTGTATGTGAGGAGCCTCCTCTAGTGGTGACTGCAGATATATACATATCTGTATGTGAGGAGCTCCCTCTAGTGGTGACTATATATATATATATATATATATATATATATATATATATATATATACATCTGTATGTCAGGTGCTCCCTCTAGTGGTGACTGTATATCAATCTATCAATCAAATCAAAGAAGCTTTATTGGCAGGACCAAATACACATCAGTTTTGCCAAAGCAAGTGTATAAAGGCAATAGGAGTAGGGACTGTGGGGATGTTGGGTAGGAGCTGTAGGGAAGGTGGATGGGGGCAGATCCAGGGTGGGGGCTATAGTCCATGGCATAGGGGAGGTGGATGGGGGCAGATCCAGGGTGGGGGCTATAGTCCATGGCATAGGGGAGGTGGATGGGGGCAGATCCAGGGTGGGGGCTATAGTCCATGGCATAGGGAAGGTGGATGGGGGCAGATCAATTGTGGGGGCTATAGTCCATGGCATCATGGCTGTCTTTCTCGCAGTCTATGACATTCGCTCACATACCGCGCTGCTATCTCCACTGCTCTCTCTTCTTCTCCCAGCAGGATATATGTTTTCTCTTCCTCCTTCATAGTGATGAAGTCCGGGAAGAGATGTGAGAGTCTCCTGAAGTGAGTGTCCCTCACTGCTGAGTATTTGGAGCAGTGTAGCAAGAAGTGGGTTTCGTCCTCTATGGCCTCCTGATCAGTGTTGGCACAGTCTTTCCTCCCTGGGCTTGTAGTTCTGCCTGTGTCGGCCACATTCGATGGCCAGACTGTGGGCACTGAGTCTATATCGGCTCAGGATCTTGCGATCTCTGGGGTCCGGGAGTTTCTCCAGATATGGGGCCAGTCTGTATTCTCTCTGTAGACTCCGGTACGTGTTCAGTTTCTGTGAGTTGTTGATATCATTCTTCCAGTCACTGACATACCTCTCCTGGCCTTCGTCGTATATATACACATCTGTATATGAGCAGCCCCCTCTAGTGGTGACTGTATATATACACATCTGTATGTGAGGAGCCCCCTCTAGTGGTAACTATATATATACACATGTGTATGTGAGGAGCCCCCTCTAGTTGTGACTATATACATACACATCTGTGTGTGAGGAGCCCTTTCTAGTTGTGACTGTATATATACATGTGTATGTCAGGAGCCCCCTCTCGTGGTGACTGTATATATACACATTGTGTGGGAGGAGACCCCTCTAGTGGTGACTGTATATATACACATCTGTATGTGAGGAGCACCCTCTAGTGGTGACTGTATATATATATATATATATATATATATATATATATATACACATCTGTATGTCAGGAGCCTCCTCTAGCGGTGACTATAGATATATACATATCTGTATGTGAGGAGCTCCCTCTTGTGACTGTATATACATACACATCTGTATGTGAGGAGCCCCCTCTAGTGGTGTCTGTATATATACACATCTGTGTGTGAGGAGCCTCCTCTAGTGGTAACTATACATACATATCTGTATGTGAGGAGCCCCCTCTACTGGTGACTGTATATATATACACATCTGTATGCGAGGAGCCCCCTCTAGTGGTAACTGTATATATATACACATCTGTATGTGAGGAGCCTCCTCTAGTGGTGACTGTATATATATATACACATCTGTATGTGAGGAGCCCCCTCTAGTGGTGACTGTATATATACACATCTGTGTGTGAGGAGCCCCCTCTAGTGGTGACTGTATATATATACATCTGTATGTGACGAGCCCCCTCTAGTGGTGGCTATATATATATACACATCTGTATTTGAGGAGCTCCCTCTAGTGGTGGCTATATATATACACACATCTGTATGTGAGGAGCTCCCTCTAGTGGTGACTGTATATATATACATCTATGTGACGAGCCCCCTCTAGTGGTGGCTATATATATATACACATCTGTATTTGAGTAGCCCCCTCTAGTGGTAACTGTGTGTGTGTGTATATATATATATATATATATATATATATATATATATATATATATATATATATATATACACATCTGTATGTGAGGAGCCCCCTCTAGTGGTAGCGGTATATATATACTCATCTGTATGTGAGGAGCCTCCTCTAGTGGTGACTGTGTATATCTACACATCTGTATGTCAGGAGCCCCCTCTAGTGGTACCTGTATATACATACACATCTGTATGTGAGGAGCCTCCTCTGGTGTTGACTATATATATATACACATCTGTATGTGAGGAGCCCCCTCTAGTTGTAACTGTATATATATACACATCTGTATGTGAGGAGCCTCCTCTAGTGGTCACTGTAGATATATACATATCTGTATGTGAGGAGCTCCCTCTAGTGGTGACTGCATATACCCACACATCTGTATGTGAGGAGCCCCCTCTAGTGGTGACTGTATATATACACATCTGTCTGTGAGGAGCTCCCTCTAGTGGTGACTGTATATATATATATATACATCTGTATGTGAGGAGCTCCCTCTAGTGGTGACTGCATATACCCACACATCTGTATGTGAGGAGCCCCCTCTAGTGGTGACTGTATATATACACATCTGTATGTGAGGAGCTCCCTCTAGTGGTGACTGTATATATATATATATATACATCTGTATGTGAGGAGCCCCCTCTAGTGGTGACTGTATATACAGGTCCTTCTCAAAAAATTAGCATATAGTGTTAAATTTCATTATTTACCATAATGTAATGATTACAATTAAACTTTCATATATTATAGATTCATTATCCACCAACTGAAATTTGTCAGGTCTTTTATTGTTTTAATACTGATGATTTTGGCCTACAGCTCCTGATAACCCAAAAAACCTGTCTCAATAAATTAGCATATTTCAACCGTCCAATCAAATAAAAGTGTTTTTTAATAACAAACAAAAAAACCATCAAATAATAATGTTCATTTATGCACTCAATACTTGGTCGGGAATCCTTTGGCAGAAATGACTGCTTCAATGCGGCGTGGCATGGAGGCAATCAGCCTGTGACACTGCTGAGATGTTATCGAGGCCCAGGATGCTTCAATAGCGGCCTTAAGCTCATCCAGAGTGTTGGGTCTTGCGTCTCTCAACTTTCTCTTCACAATATCCCACAGATTCTCTATGGGGTTCAGGTCAGGAGAGTTGGCAGGCCAATTGAGCACAGTAATACCATGGTCAGTAAACCATTTACCAGTGGTTTTGGCACTGTGAGCAGGTGCCAGGAAGCATGAAGTGCTCCAAAATCTCCTGATAGCTAGCTGCATTGACCCTGCCCTTGATGAAACACAGTGGACCAACACCAGCAGCTGACATGGCACCCCACACCATCACTGACTGGGTACTTGACACTGGACTTCAGGCATTTTGGCATTTCCTTCTCCCCAGTCTTCCTCCAGACTCTGGCACCTTGATTTCCGAATGACATGCAAAATTTGCTTTCATCAGAAAAAAGTACTTGGGACCACTTAGCAACAGTCCAGTGCTGCTTCTCTGTAGCCCAGGTCAGGCGCTTCTGCCGCTGTTTATGGTTCAAAAGTGGCTTTACCTGGGGAATGCGGCACCTGTAGCCCATTTCCTGCACACGCCTGTGCACGGTGGCTCTGGATGTTTCCACACCAGACTCAGTCCACTGCTTCCTCAGGTTCCCCAAGGTCTGGAATCGGTCCTTCTCCACAATCTTCCTCAGGGTCCGGTCACCTCTTCTCGTTGTACAGCGTTTTCTGCCACATTGTTTCCTTCCAACAGACTTACCATTGAGGTGCCTTGATACAGCACTCTGGAAACAGCCTATTTGTTGAGAAATTTCTTTCTGGGTCTTACCCTCTTGCTTGAGGGTGTCAATGATGGCCTTCTTGACATCTGTCAGGTCGCTAGTCTTACCCATGATGGGGGTTTTGAGTAATGAACCAGGCAGGGAGTTTTTAAAAGCCTCAGGTATCTTTTGCATGTGTTTAGAGTTAATTAGTTGATTCAGAAGATTAGGGTAATAGGTCGTTTAGAGAACCTTTTCTTGATATGCTAATTTATTGAGACAGGTTTTTTGGGTTATCAGGAGTTGTAGGCCAAAATCATCAGTATTAAAACAATAAAAGACCTGACAAATTTCAGTTGGTGGATAATGAATCTATAATATATGAAAGTTTAATTGTAATCATTACATTATGGTAAATAATGAAATTTAACACTATATGCTAATTTTTTGAGAAGGACCTGTATACATGTGAATGTGAGGAGCCCCCTCTAGTGGTGACTGTATATATACACATCTATGTGAGCAGCCCCCTCTAGTGGTGACTGTATATACATACACATCTGTGTGTGAGGAGCCCCCTCTAGTGGTGACTATATATACACAGCTGTGTGTGAGGAGCCCCCTCTAGTGGTGACTGTATATATACACATCTGTATGTGAGGAGCCCCCTCTAGTGGTGACTGTATATATACACATCTGTATGTGAGGAGCCTCCTCTGGTGGTGACTGTATATATATATACACATCTGTATGTGAGGAGCCCCCTCTAGTGGTAACTGTGTATATATATATATATATATATATATATATATATATATATATATATATATATACACATCTGTATGTGAGGAGCCTCCTCTAGTGGTGACTGCAGATATATACATATCTGTATGTGAGGAGCTCCCTCTAGTGGTGACTATATATATATATATATACATATATATATATATATATATATATATATATATATATATATATATATATATATATATATATATATATATATATATATATACATCTGTATGTCAGGTGCTCCCTCTAGTGGTGACTGTATATCAATCTATCAATCAAATCAAAGAAGCTTTATTGGCAGGACCAAATACACATCAGTTTTGCCAAAGCAAGTGTATAAAGGCAATAGGAGTAGGGACTGTGGGGATGTTGGGTAGGAGCTGTAGGGAAGGTGGATGGGGGCAGATCCAGGGTGGGGGCTATAGTCCATGGCATAGGGGAGGTGGATGGGGGCAGATCCAGGGTGGGGGCTATAGTCCATGGCATAGGGGAGGTGGATGGGGGCAGATCCAGGGTGGGGGCTATAGTCCATGGCATCATGGCTGTCTTTCTCGCAGTCTATGACATTCGCTCACATACCGCGCTGCTATCTCCACTGCTCTCTCTTCTTCTCCCAGCAGGATATATGTTTTCTCTTCCTCCTTCATAGTGATGAAGTCCGGGAAGAGATGTGAGAGTCTCTTGAAGTGAGTGTCCCTCAATGCTGAGTATTTGGAGCAGTCTAGCAGGAAGTGGGTTTCGTCCTCTATGGCCTCCTGATCACAGTTGTGATAGAAATATATATATCATGTAGATCTCACTTGCATGTATACTCCTCTATAATCAAATATATACTTATATGCTCACAGCTAATATATACATTATAATCAATGGTTTAAAATGGCTGACAAACTGATATAAGCCAGACAGATTGTATGGGGTTTTTCCATCTTAAAAACAGGAACTCGGGTCAGATGTCTGAAATAATGCCTAGAATATAGCTGAATCTTGCTGAAACAGCAGACCAACAGTGTCAGATGACTCAACTCTGTCCTACATACAGAACTCAAGTTTAGTTGCTTAATCAGCTTAATCAGCAGTCATATGAGCATTAATCACAATATTCCATATATGTTTAGATAACCAATGACAGAGGAGCTAGACAATATGGTAATTAACTAACCACCCCTGACAACCCCTAACCACTCCTTTCTATGTGAAAATATAAAACTATGTATGTACAATAAAGTATCAGTATTGATGGAATGTTGTTCTGTCACAGTTGTGTACAGTCCATTCTTGATGAGCGCTCAAAATACTCAGTCTAATTGGGAGCGGCCACAGCACACACAGGGATATATTTATCCAACCCTAATATTTCCATAACAAATGGTGCCCAACGGCTCGGATGAAACGCACGGGATCCTTCTGACCGGAGATATGGAAGTTGTAGCGTGGCCTGGCACAGGGGCAGGAGACTGCGCAGCTCCATAAGTAAGGTAAGAAAATGTTATCATCTTACCTGAAAGTCCCCTGTGCCCAGTCCTTGTCTATGCCTCTTGCCGGTCAGATGTGGTCACAAATTCCCAGGTAGTGTAAAAAATCCGTAGCCACGAATCCACTCTGGGAGGTGTCTGCTGTGTACCGTGTATATGTATTTGTGTAAAATCCGAGAGAGGAAGGAAAAAGTGACTTTTGTTTGTGGTTGCTGAGAAACAGACCGCAGGAGGTCAAATCGCTCGATAAGTTATTGCAGGATTCCCGTGCATAGGAGGAACACGCAGAGTTCCGGGGCAGGTAGTCCCATGTTCCAGGCACGGGTAGTGATAACTTAAGAGGGCTACTGCAGATTCCCGTAGTGCCGGCGATCCAGTCAGGACGTCCGGACCGGGGTGGTAGATTTCCCGCTTGTTGTGCTTCTCAAGCACTCAGGTGGCCCGGGCGCAGGTGCGTCCAGTGCGATTGGCAGTAGTCTGTTCCCAGCGCAGCCTGCATGTGTCACAGAATTTAAAAGGGCATCTCTCGGATTGTCTATCTGTCTGTTTGTGTCATGTACTATTGCCGCTTTAAGAAGCAGAAATAGTTCTCTTGTCCGAACTTCCTCTTTCTCCGTGCTGTTTAGCAGAGAGATATGCATTGTAAATCAAACTGTTTTTTTTTTTTTTTTTTTTTCTCTGACTGTTTTCAGCTGCAATGCTGGGTATGTGTAGTTTTTTTGTGAAGAAGTGAAATTTAAATTGTATCTATCATTTTTTGATGTGACCTACGTGTTTTCAGAAATGTGATTTTAGTGACATTTGATATTATTGCAATGGCATACGGAGTAAAAGAGGAAGTGTGTCTCTGACTGCATTTGAGCGCAGAGATTCTAAAGGAAAAAAAAAAAAAGAGAAAAGCCGTTTTAATTTTTAATTTTTTTTTACTCTCTTAAAGGGTCTTTCTTTTTGCGGCATTTTAAAGTTTTTTAATTAAGTTTTCCTCAATCTTCAATCTCTTTACCTTTTTATTTTTTTATTTATTTTATTTTTGAAAAAAAAAATTTTTCCTCTTGTATCAAAGTTTTGAGTTTTTGGTTGTGAACTAAGTTTTTGACGTTTTTTCTTATCGTTTTGAGTTTTTCTTAGTGTTTTATATACTCATTTTTAGAAGTTTTTTATTATTTAGCACTGTTTTTTTCATTTTTATGTGTTTTTCATTTTTTTTTTTTTTTTTTTTTTTTTGCTTTTGCCATGGGGAATAGAGTGGCCGAGCAACAGGAAAGTCAGTAGAAAGTGACAGAACACGAAGGTATTAAGTATGTGTAGATTTTGGAAGGTATAAAGTACGTGAAATTCATTAGAATGGCAGACTTCAAGCTGCGGAATGGCATGACGTAGAAAGGAAAATAAGGGAAGTTACAGTAGCTGATGTTAGATTGCTGAATACTAATACATGGTATGAAGTGGCAGCAGAGCTTACATCGTTTAGGTGGTACAGAAAGTTATGTGAGCAAACCAGGAAGTGATTTTTGTGGGTATGAGACGGGAGAATCTGCGCAGTCTGCTTTTAGCAGAATCCATGGTATAGGTAGCTATTTTTTTGCACAGTATGTGGCGCACCCCGTCTCTCCCTACAGGGAGAAGGCATAATTGCTCCTCTCTATTATTCTTGTTGTTCTCATCTATCCTCTTTTTTTTTTTTTCTCTGTCAGTCTTTTCTCTCCGTATTCTCTCTCTCCTTTCCTCTCCTCTTCCTCCACATTTTCTCTTCTCTCTCTTCTCCTCTCTTCACCACTCCTCTCTCTCCACATTCTCTCTCTCTCTCTCATCCCCTCTCTATCTCTCTCCTCCATACCCTCCATCTTCTCCTCCCTCCTTCTCCACTCCCCCACCACACCTTTCTCCTCTCTCTCTCCTCCCTCTTCTCCTCACCCTCTCACTCCCCTCCTTCTCTCTCCTCTCTTCTCCTCCCTCTCTCTCCACATTCTCTCTCCCCTCCTACTATTCCTTTGTCTCACTCCTCAACCCCTCCCTCTTCTTCTTCCTCTTTTTTCCTCCTTGTTGCCGGCTGGGCCAACGCCCAATTCAAACAATATGGTGCTTACAGCACAAGGTTCCCTTTCCATGTCCCTGGCACAGTCTAGCCATTGCCATTTGTGATATCGGGGAAAGAGGGTGAAAGCCCCCCCCCACAGTGGGCAGCCCCAGACACATCAGGTAGCAGACAGCTCAGCACTGGGTGCAGAGGGGGGAGGAATGATATCAGAACGAGCTCACTGACAGATCCTCCGTTACCTCATTTCACAGTCAACAATATTGTAACCCTTAAGGTTTTACATGAACATTGATATCACTATGTATTGATAATGTACAGCTTCAGCACCGGTCAGAGCTGCCTGCATCCACATTCACACCAACATGAAACTATAAGCCTAATCCATCACAGCTTCAGCAAGGGGGGAGACATCCTCACACAAAAAAGCAACTTCTAAGTCCAAAATCAGTCAGTGTACGACCCCAGTACAAGCTATCACAACTATTCCTCTGATGAAGATGAAGAGGGAACATCATACATGCTGTCTAGTACTAGAAAAGAAACCCACAGGCACCAAGAATGCAGGGGCAGATGGAGGCACCACTGTTGTGAAATTGGATTCTGGGCTCCCCCGGTGGCCACTTGTGGAATTTAACTTGTGTGCATCATCCCCTCTGTTCACCTGCTCCTATCAGGATGTGGGAGTCGCTATATAACCTTGCTCCTCTGTCAGTTTCATGCCGGTCATCAATGTAATCAGTAGCCTTTCTGTGCATGTTCCTGCTACTAGACAACTCCAGCTAAGTTGGACTTTTGTCCTTGTGTGTTTTTGCATTTTGTTCCTGTTCACAGCTGCTGTTTCGTTACTGTGTCTGGAAAGCTCTTGTGAGCGGAAATTGCCACTCTGGTGTTATGAGTTAATGCTAGAGTCTTAAAGTAATTTCTGGATGGTGTTTTGATAGGGTTTTCTGCTGACCATGAAAGTGCCCTTTCTGTCTTCATGCTATCTAGTAAGCGGACCTCGATTTTGCTAAACCTATTTTCATACTACGTTTGTCATTTCATCTTAAATCACCGCCAATATATGTGGGGGCCTCTGTCTGCCTTTTGGGAAAATTTCTCTAGAGGTGAGCCAGGACTGTCTTTTCCTCTGCTAGGATTAGGTAGTTCTCCGGCTGGCGCTGGGCATCTAGGGATAAAAAAACGTAGGCATGCTACCCGGCCACTTCTAGTTGTGCGGCAGGTTTAGTTCATGGTCAGTATAGTTTCCATCTTCCAAGAGCTAGTTCTCATATATGCTGGGCTATGTTCTCTCGCCATTGAGAATCATGACTGTTTGACCGGCCCAAAAAAGGGTTAAATTACTGGCTGAGAAAGGAGAGAAAAAAGAAGTCTGCTACAATTTTTTTTTTTTTTTTTTTTTTTTTCCCCTCTAGTTCTGAGTGTGCTCTTAATTGAATCACTTGCTAGTCTGCCTATACTGCAGCCTTCCTCTCTTCCTCTCCTTCTAATCCTTGAATGGCTCTGTGTTCACCTGTTTCAAATGGATCTTCAGAGTGTAGCTACAGGTTTGAATAATCTCGCCACAAAGGTACAAAATTTGCAAGATTTTGTTGTTCATGCACCTATGTCTGAGCCTAGAATTCCTTTGCCTGAATTCTTCTCGGGGAATAGATCTCACTTTCAAAATTTTAAAAATAATTGCAAATTGTTTTTGTCCCTGAAGTCTCGCTCTGCCGGAGACCCTGCACAGCAGGTCAGGATTGTAATTTCCTTGCTCCGGGGCGACCCTCAAGACTGGGCTTTTGCATTGGCACCAGGGGATCCTGCGTTGCTCAATGTGGATGCGTTTTTTCTGGCCTTGGGGTTGCTTTATGAGGAACCTCATTTAGAGCTTCAGGCGGAAAAGGCCTTGATGTCCTTGTCTCAGGGGCAAGATGAAGCTGAAATATACTGCCAAAAATTCCGCAAATGGTCTGTGCTTACTCAGTGGAATGAGTGCGCCCTGGCGGCGATTTTCAGAGAAGGTCTCTCTGATGCCATTAAGGATGTTATGGTGGGGTTCCCTGTGCCTGCGAGTCTGAATGAGTCCATGACGATGGCTATTCAGATCGATAGGCGTCTGCGGGAGCGCAAACCTGTGCACCATTTGGCGGTGTCTACTGAGAAAACGCCAGAAAATATGCAATGTGATAGAATTCTGTCCAGAAGCGAGCGGCAGAATTTTAGACGAAAAAATGGGTTGTGCTTCTATTGTGGTGATTCAACTCATGTTATATCAGCATGCTTTAAGCGTACTAAGAAGCCTGACAAGTCTGTTTCAATTAGCACTTTACAGTCTAAGTTTATTCTATCTGTGACCCTGATTTGTTCTTTGTCATCTATTACCGCGGACGCCTATGTCGACTCTGGCGCTGCTTTGAGTCTTATGGATTGGTCCTTTGCCAAACGCTGTGGGTATGATTTGGAGCCATTGGAGGCTCCGATACCTCTGAAAGGGATTGACTCCACCCCATTGGCTAGTAATAAACCACAATACTGGACACAAGTGACTATGCGTGTTAATCCGGATCACCAGGAGGTTATTCGCTTTCTGGTGCTGTATAATCTACATGATGTTTTGGTGCTGGGATTGCCATGGCTGCAATCTCATAACCCAGTCCTCGACTGGAGAGCTATGTCTGTGTTAAGCTGGGGATGTAAGGGGACGCATGGGGACGTACCTTTGGTTTCCATTTCATCATCTATTCCCTCTGAGATTCCTGAATTCTTGTCTGACTTTCGTGACGTTTTTGAAGAACCCAAGGTTGGTTCACTACCTCCGCACCGGGAGTGCGATTGTGCCATAGACTTGATCCCGGGTAGTAAATACCCTAAGGGTCGTTTATTTAATCTGTCTGTGCCTGAACACGCTGCTATGCGAGAATATATAAAGGAGTCCTTGGAAAAGGGACATATTCGTCCTTCGTCATCTCCCTTAGGAGCCGGTTTTTTCTTTGTGTCTAAGAAAGACGGCTCTTTGAGGCCGTGCATTGATTATCGACTTTTGAATAAAATCACGGTTAAATATCAATATCCGTTACCACTGCTTACTGATTTGTTTGCTCGTATAAAGGGGGCCAAGTGGTTCTCTAAGATTGATCTCCGTGGGGCGTATAATTTGGTGCGAATCAAGCAGGGGGATGAGTGGAAAACCGCATTTAATACGCCCGAGGGCCATTTTGAGTATTTGGTGATGCCTTTTGGTCTTTCAAATGCCCCTTCAGTCTTCCAGTCCTTTATGCATGACATTTTCCGCGATTATTTGGATAAATTTATGATTGTGTATCTGGATGATATTCTGATTTTTTCGGATGACTGGGACTCTCATGTCCAGCAGGTCAGGAGGGTTTTTCAGGTTTTGCGGTCTAATTCCTTGTGTGTGAAGGGTTCTAAGTGTGTTTTTGGGGTTCAGAAGATTTCCTTCTTGGGATACATTTTTTCCCCCTCTTCCATCGAGATGGATCCTGTCAAGGTTCAGGCTATTGGTGATTGGACGCAACCCTCTTCTCTTAAGAGTCTTCCGAAATTTTTGGGCTTTGCTAACTTTTATCGTCGATTTATTGCTGGTTTTTCTGATGTTGTAAAACCATTGACTGATTTGACTAAGAAGGGTGCTGATGTTGCTGATTGGTCCCCTGATGCTGTGGAGGCCTTTCGGGAGCTCAAGCGCCGCTTTTCTTCCGCCCCAGTGTTGCGTCAGCCTGATGTTGCTCTTCCTTTTCAGGTTGAGGTCGACGCTTCTGAAATCGGAGCTGGGGCGGTGTTGTCGCAGAGAAGTTCCGACTGCTCCGTGATGAGACCTTGTGCTTTTTTTTCCCGTAAATTTTCGCCCGCCGAGCGGAATTATGATATTGGGAATCGGGAGCTTTTGGCCATGAAGTGGGCTTTTGAGGAGTGGCGTCACTGGCTTGAGGGGGCCAGACATCAGGTGGTGGTATTGACTGACCACAAAAATTTAATTTACCTTGAGTCTGCCAGGCGCCTGAATCCTAGACAAGCGCGCTGGTCGTTGTTTTTCTCTCGGTTTAATTTTGTGGTGTCTTACCTACCGGGTTCTAAGAATGTTAAGGCGGATGCCCTTTCTAGGAGTTTTGAGCCTGACTCCCCTGGTAATTCTGAGCCTACAGGTATCCTTAAAGATGGAGTGATATTGTCTGCCGTTTCTCCAGACCTGCGGCGGGCCTTGCAGGAGTTTCAGGCGGACAGACCTGATCGTTGCCCACCTGGTAGACTGTTTGTTCCTGATGATTGGACCAGTAGAGTCATCTCTGAGGTTCATTCTTCTGCGTTGGCAGGTCATCCTGGAATCTTTGGTACCAGGGATTTGGTGGCAAGGTCCTTCTGGTGGCCTTCCCTGTCACGAGATGTGCGAGGCTTTGTGCAGTCTTGTGACGTTTGTGCTCGGGCCAAGCCTTGTTGTTCTCGGGCTAGTGGATTGTTGTTACCCTTGCCTATCCCGAAGAGGCCTTGGACGCACATTTCGATGGATTTTATTTCGGATCTGCCTGTTTCTCAGAAGATGTCTGTCATCTGGGTGGTGTGTGACCGTTTCTCTAAGATGGTCCATCTGGTTCCCTTGCCTAAGTTGCCTTCTTCTTCCGAGTTGGTTCCTCTGTTTTTTCAAAATGTTGTTCGTTTGCATGGTATTCCGGAGAATATCGTTTCTGACAGAGGGACCCAATTCGTGTCTAGATTTTGGCGGGCATTCTGTGCTAGGATGGGCATAGATTTGTCTTTTTCGTCTGCTTTCCATCCTCAGACTAATGGCCAGACCGAGCGGACTAATCAGACCTTGGAGACATATTTGAGGTGTTTTGTGTCTGCGGATCAGGATGATTGGGTTGCTTTTTTGCCTTTGGCGGAGTTCGCCCTCAATAATCGGGCCAGCTCTGCCACCTTGGTGTCCCCGTTTTTCTGTAATTCGGGGTTTCATCCTCGATTTTCCTCCGGTCAAGTGGAATCTTCGGATTGTCCTGGAGTGGATGCTGTGGTGGAGAGGTTGCATCAGATTTGGGGGCAGGTGGTGGACAATTTGAAGTTGTCCCAGGAGAAGACTCAGCTTTTTGCCAACCGCCGTCGTCGTGTTGGTCCTCGGCTTTGTGTTGGGGACTTGGTGTGGTTGTCTTCTCGTTTTGTCCCTATGAGGGTTTCTTCTCCTAAGTTTAAGCCTCGGTTCATCGGCCCGTACAAGATATTGGAGATTCTTAACCCTGTGTCCTTCCGTTTGGACCTCCCTGCATCCTTTTCGATTCATAATGTTTTTCATCGGTCATTGTTGCGCAGGTATGAGGTACCAGCTGTGCCTTCCGTTGAGCCTCCTGCTCCGGTGTTGGTTGAGGGTGAGTTGGAGTACGTTGTGGAAAAGATCTTGGACTCTCGTGTTTCCAGACGGAAACTCCAGTATCTGGTCAAATGGAAGGGATACGGTCAGGAGGATAATTCTTGGGTCACTGCCTCTGATGTTCATGCCTCCGATCTTGTCCGTGCCTTTCATAGGGCTCATCCTGATCGCCCTGGTGGTTCTGGTGAGGGTTCGGTGCCCCCTCCTTGAGGGGGGGGTACTGTTGTGAAATTGGATTCTGGGCTCCCCCGGTGGCCACTTGTGGAATTTAACTTGTGTGCATCATCCCCTCTGTTCACCTGCTCCTATCAGGATGTGGGAGTCGCTATATAACCTTGCTCCTCTGTCAGTTTCATGCCGGTCATCAATGTAATCAGTAGCCTTTCTGTGCATGTTCCTGCTACTAGACAACTCCAGCTAAGTTGGACTTTTGTCCTTGTGTGTTTTTGCATTTTGTTCCTGTTCACAGCTGCTGTTTCGTTACTGTGTCTGGAAAGCTCTTGTGAGCGGAAATTGCCACTCTGGTGTTATGAGTTAATGCTAGAGTCTTAAAGTAATTTCTGGATGGTGTTTTGATAGGGTTTTCTGCTGACCATGAAAGTGCCCTTTCTGTCTTCATGCTATCTAGTAAGCGGACCTCGATTTTGCTAAACCTATTTTCATACTACGTTTGTCATTTCATCTTAAATCACCGCCAATATATGTGGGGGCCTCTGTCTGCCTTTTGGGAAAATTTCTCTAGAGGTGAGCCAGGACTGTCTTTTCCTCTGCTAGGATTAGGTAGTTCTCCGGCTGGCGCTGGGCATCTAGGGATAAAAAAACGTAGGCATGCTACCCGGCCACTTCTAGTTGTGCGGCAGGTTTAGTTCATGGTCAGTATAGTTTCCATCTTCCAAGAGCTAGTTCTCATATATGCTGGGCTATGTTCTCTCGCCATTGAGAATCATGACACACCACCATTACACTATGTGCACTGCACTTCAAGTCAGGTGACAATTTTCCAGACCCAGGGATGCATCCCATGCCATTTTACCGAAGAGAGTAGCAGAAGCAGCAAACATATGCAGCCACCTGGAATGATCTCTGGGCCATGAATGAAAATAGAAGCAGGTGATGCACTCTGGCCAATCATGAAGGAACAATTCAAACTTCCAGCAGAATCAGACGTACATGCTTGGAAGTCAGGGCCACAGCTAATTGAACAACTCAGAGAGTGGGCCAAAGGCAGGCTGGCCGGACAGGCCCTCAGCTTACATGACATGAGCCAAGAAAAGACAGAGTCTGTAAAGAAGTTTCATTGCAGAGTAATGCAAGTATTCCAAGACTTGGGCTTCACCATTGATGACCAGATACACAGGCCTTTGGGCATGGACTGAGACAGCCAATCGGGAAACCACTGATAGTGGCTAGGCCTAGGAACAGGTCAATAGCAGTGGACTGACCCAGAAAAAATGTTTTATGTGCGCCTAGGAGACTGTTTATTGCCGATTGTCACCAAAACTGCCGCCATTATAGCACCGCAAAGAGCGCGAAGAAGGAAACGGGTGCCGTGCTGCTGAGAACGCTGGAAGGGGAGCCAGAGGTGAAGACGCTGCAAAGTGCCGACCAACACACCAGAAGAACCGCTGCAGACTCCAGAGAGGAGACACCGACCTCAATAAGGTTAGCAAAGGGGAGAAGCTATGTTGGAGCAGGGGGAAGAAGTGATGGCAGATGCAGCCACAGCCCCTGTAACGCCCCAAGACCTTGGGTTGGATGCAGCCGCCGGTCCCATGGCACCCCAGGCCTCGTCACGAATGCACCTGCAGGCCCCGTCTTACCACCGCAGCTTCAATCAGCAGGCCGGACCCCGCTGCCGCTACAGTACCCATCATGCCGTTGTCCACAGTAGCCAAAGGGATTGAGTCCCAACCAGGGGTGCAGAAGACAGCCCCTCTCATGGTGACCACTGACCTGAAAGCGCAACCACCCTACAAAGACAGAAAAAGTGTCAAGTGTTACATCTGTGGCAAGTTTGGCCATTTCCAGAACCAGTGCAAAGCACTCACGCCCCCGAAGAGACTGGACCCATGCAATCCAAGAGTTGGTCCAGAGAAACAGGTCAAGGAGGAAGTGCAGAAAGCAGTGAAGTACCCCGTCCATAGCACAGAGGCAAGCAAGCCAGGTCTGCAAGACACTACGCTCCTGACATGTAAAACTTCATCTGCAAGACCAGTACCTCAAATTACCCTTAAAATGGATGGCGTTGTCAGATCCAAAGTGGTGCAGCCAGAAGTGTGATGACACCTGTGGAACTCGCTGATCCCACCTGCCTATCAGAATTCTCTGTGTCTCGCATGGGCATTGATGGTCAAGTCAGACCTTCTCAGCTTACAAAGTAAAAGCCACTGAGCGTGTGCACTCAGCCAGGACACTCTATCCTGTCCCAGTTTGTGGTGTCAAGGAACTTCCACTCAACCTGCTGGGAGCGAACCTACTGCAGAAGCTGAAGGCAACCACAGTGTTCCACGAAGATGGGACAGTGACACTTTCTTCATCCCTGACCCAAGAAGAGTCATGCTGGCGGCCCTACAAGAACATTAACCAACCAATGAGGCCTACCCAAGGAGGTACTGGACGTAGTACCAGAAAGTCTATGGTCTAAGGGACCCCAGCACGTGAGAAAACCTCAAGTTGCCCCAGTACGGGTGTCACTCAAGCCATGTACCCCGTACCCTCGTAAGGCCCAGGCCAGGCCTAGAGTCAAGCTGCCTGTGACCAACTGAAGGTCTACCTGGAAATAGGAATCATTGTTCCTCGCACATCGCCTTGCAATACCCCGCTTTTCCCCGTCAAGAAAAAGACTGTAAAAGGAGAGCCAGCCAAGTTCAGAATGGTATATAACCTGAGAGCTGTGAATGACGCCACAGAGTTTGAAACAATTATGCCGAATCCGCACACTCTGCTCTCGAATGTGCCTGCCACAGCAAAAGTGTTCACAGTGACCGACCTGACTAAGGTTTTCTCCAGTGTTCCCCCTTCACCCGGATGACCAGTTCCTGTTTGCCTTAATGCACCAGGGGGGACACCACACATGGACAGTGATGCCACAGTGGGCTCAGAACAGCCCTTCACAGTTCACCAAAGCAATGTCCACAGTTCTCACCAACTGAGTCACAGAACAAGCAGAAGTAACCCTGCTACAATACATGGACAATCTACTCCTTTGTGCAGTTGACTTTGACACGTGTAAAGCCCATTCCTTGTATCTCCTACTCTACCTGGCGGAGCAGCACTGCAAGATCTCAAAGAACAAAGTCCAGTGGTGTCTGAAGCAAGTTACGTTCCAGAGACACTGTATTGCTCACCAGGCGAAACACCTGACAGATGACCGGAAGACCACAGTGGAGAAGATGGTCCCTCCGACAACTCCAAAGGTGCTACAGGCCTTCCTTGGTCTAGTTTCATATTGCAGAGCCTGGATCCCTGATGCTTCCGTCCTAATGCAGCCTCTGTGTGAATACGTCAGTGTGACCCCGTTCCTCCAGACAGATGTGGCCTTCAGTTCGTTCAAGAAGTTAAAAGGCTCTGTAGTCTCAGCGCCAGCACTAGGCCTATCTGACTACAAGAAGCCATTCCGTCTCTACTTGATGAGAAGAGAAGGCCTTGCTACTGGAGTCCTGACACAGCTTCAGGGGGGAAAGCAGAGACTTTCGGACTACTTTTCAGCTTTGCAACCATACTCCCCCCGGAACCCAAAGACTTTGGTTTCCCGGACGCTGCTCGGCGGGTCATGGGAATAACGCCGCCGGATCGCCAGTTGGCATCATTTACTTTTCAGCTTGCCTGGATCCAGTTGCAAGGGAAGCCTCTTCCTCCCGCATGAGAGCAGCAGTTGCAGCACACGCCCTCCTGGACAGGACTACTGACATCAGTGGAAAAACCATTGGAAATCCTGGCTCTGCATGACATCTCAGCAATCCTCAACCAAACCCAGCTAAAACATCTCTCCACCGCCAGGCATCTTCGCCTCCAGTGCTCTCTACTCCTGCCCAACAATGTCACCATCTCCAGATGCACAGTCCTCAATCCGCCCACTCTACTCCCACTCCCAAGGGGGGATACAGATACGGATCCTCAGATAAAAAGTCTGATCAAAATCTGCATGATACCTTCTGCAGGGATCTGAATTTGCTCCGGACGGATGACCATGATTGCTTCAGCATCATGCAACAGGAAACAGCAGGACTACCCAAGGTGGCAGAAGAGCCACTGACCAACCCAGAGTTGATCCTCTATGTGGATGGCTCCAGATTTGCAGATGATGAAGGAAGATTCCACACGGGAGGTGCAGCGACCAGCAATCAAGAGATCCTGTGGTCCAGAAGTCTGCTGCCCAGTCTGTCAGCCCAGGAAGCAGAACTGATAGCGCTGATGAAGGCCTACCAGATGGCAGAAGACAAGACTGAGAAAATGTATACCGATTCAAGGTACTTGCATGGCATAGCACACGACTTCGGACCCATCTGGGCTGCAAGGGACTTCATAACAGCCAGCGGAACAACCGTGAAGCATCAATGGAGCCATTAAGGACCTGCTGAACACACTTCAACTTCCAAAAGTGGTGACAATGCTAAAAGTCAAAGCGCACGGAAAACTGAACACAGTAGGGGCACGAGGCAACAACATGGCGGATATGGCAGCCAAAGAAACAGTCAAGGGAAGACAATATGGACAAGTGGAAGAGGTCGTAGAGCCAGACGGCTGCTACATGACGACTGAAGACAAGAAACCTGACAAGATGACGTCCTGTGATCTGCTCAAAAAAGTTGCAAGAGCAAGCCCCAAAGGACAAGAAGGAATGCTGGATGCAGAAGTGAGCAACACATGAAGAAGGAAGGGTATACTAAATGGACTACAAACCCAGTTTACCCCGAAGCATGTACCCTATGGTGGTCCAGTGGGCACATGGGCCCACACACAGATTAAAGACACAGATGAATGATCCAATTGGTGCTTACTGGTTCGCTCCAGAAATCTCCACCCTAACAGCCAAGTTCATAAACAGCTGTCTGACCTGTGGCAAATGCAACCCTGGAAGAATGAAGAAAGTTCCCACACATCGTCTTGCCAGACCACTGTACCCCCTTCCAGAGGATCCAGATAGACCACATCCAGATGCCGCCAAGTGGAGGATTCGAATATGCCCTTGTGGTCGTGGACGTGTTCTCAGGATGGCCAGAAGCTTTCCCAGTGAGGAACCAGTCAGCAAAGACTACTGCAAAGAAGCTACTCTCAGAGACGAGATATGCAGCTATGGGGTCCCAGAAGTGATAGAGAGTGACCAGGGACCTGCATTCACAGCAAACCTCACATGAGAGATCTAGTCAGCAGTAGGGTCAGACTTAGGCCTACACACTCCCAATCGCACTACTCAGTGTTAGGCACACTCCCAGAGGCCCAGGAAAGCTGTTACCATATGAAATTTTGTTTGTGTCTAGTCCCAGGTTAGGGGTATCCTTTCCCTCAGCAGCTGACTATGTAATATGATACTTTGTCTGCTTATGTAATTGAAATCACCAAGAAACTTGCTAACATCCATTCTCGAGTTTTTTCTTCATTGCCAGATCCAGATTCAGTGTCCGGTATGCACTCCTAGAAGCCAGGAGACTGGGTGTTGGTGAAAAAGCTTGTAAGGAGAACACCACTCGATCCCAGATTTGATGGTCCTGCTCAAGTGCTGCTGATGACACCAAACTCTGTGAAACTGGAGGGAAGACTCGCTTGGATCCACTCATCGCATTGCAAGAAAGCTCCCCTACCAGAAGATGACACCCAAGCCAGAATGATGTTGCGGCCTGACCGAAAAAGATGACCTCCCTGATAAAGACTACACATCGCTCACTACACATGCTATTGACTAAGAGACTGATTGCAATGAACCCCCGTTAGGGACAGATCTCCTGACCGCCCATTTGCGAAAAGTCTGTACGGAGTGGGGCACAGGCGTTAGGCTTGTGTCAGTTCGCCGACAGCACAAAAGAGTTGCAGCGCTTTGGGACAGGAGGCTAGGATTAGGGCAAGTGATATCTAAGGGGGGCTTGTGATAGAAATATATATATCATGTAGATCTCACTTGCATGTATACTCCTCTATAATCAAATATATACTTATATGCTCACAGCTAATATATACATTATAATCAATGGTTTAAAATGGCTGACAAACTGATATAAGCCAGACAGATTGTATGGGGTTTTTCCATCTTAAAAACAGGAACTCGGGTCAGATGTCTGAAATAATGCCTAGAATATAGCTGAATCTTGCTGAAACAGCAGACCAACAGTGTCAGATGACTCAACTCTGTCCTACATACAGAACTCAAGTTTAGTTGCTTAATCAGCTTAATCAGCAGTCATATGAGCATTAATCACAATATTCCATATATGTTTAGATAACCAATGACAGAGGAGCTAGACAATATGGTAATTAACTAACCACCCCTGACAACCCCTAACCACTCCTTTCTATGTGAAAATATAAAACTATGTATGTACAATAAAGTATCAGTATTGATGGAATGTTGTTCTGTCACAGTTGTGTACAGTCCATTCTTGATGAGCGCTCAAAATACTCAGTCTAATTGGGAGCGGCCACAGCACACACAGGGATATATTTATCCAACCCTAATATTTCCATAACACAGTGTTGGCACAGTCTTTCCTCCCTGGGCTTGTAGTTCTGCCTGTGTCGGCCACATTCGATGGCCAGACTGTGGGCACTGAGTCTATATCGGCTCAGGATCTTGCGATCTCTGGGGTCCGGGAGTTTCTCCAGATATGGGGCCAGTCTGTATTCTCTCTGTAGACTCCGGTACGTGTTCAGTTTCTGTGAGTTGTTGATATCATTCTTCCAGTCACTGACATACCTCTCCTGGCCTTCGTCGTATATATACACATCTGTATATGAGCAGCCCCCTCTAGTGGTGACTGTATATATGCATGTGTATGTGAGGAGCCCCCTCTAGTGGTGACTGTATA